>NC_056739.1:31983889-32111389 GCF_019279795.1 Protopterus annectens
TTTAGTAGATTTCCCTCTTTTGTGTAGTGGAATTATGAGTGATTTTTTTTCCATAGGGAAGGCACGTAAGATTCCGTTATGGACCTATTGATAAGAATACTGATAGGGTAGCCGATTGTATCAGCAGTCATTTTCAGGTATTCGGCTGTCAGGTTATCTGCAGAAACAGAGCAGGATTTGATTTTCTGTAGGATTTTAATAAGCTAATGAACAGTTGTGGGTTGAACTTATTTAAGTTATATTATACATACACACACACACACACACACACACACACACACACACACACACACACACATTTACCTGTGTTTTTCCTGTAATTCTACACTCTCTTCAATCCAGCTTTTCTGTGTAGCTTTGACAGCTCCTATTCAGTCCTGAAAACACCTAAATTTGAACCCTAAGACTCATTTATTTTCAGAACAGGTCTTCAGAGGAAAACTGAACAAGATGAGAACATATTTCTGAAGTCACTATGTCATTAAATCACCAATGTTACATGCATCAAGAATTGCATTTTTTCAAAGTATAGGTATTACAAAATGTTATCAAAAAAAGTTAAATATACTAGTCCTCCATTTGCATCTTTATTTCACAATACAAGGGTTTTACAAATTATAAACTAACTTCCATGTTTTCAAAATGATTGTACTTACCAAGCCTAGCATTTATTTCACACACGATGTAAGCAAATTATTCTGATGCATTTGTGTTTGCAGCTACGTGCTCTACCTGCATTCATACTAAAGGGCAAAGGTACATGTAGCTAACCTCACTGTGCTAGTTGGAAAACAAGTTAAACAAGGCATATAAAAATGTAAATTAGAACTTAACAATTAGCCTTGTTCTGATGGGTGCTGGGTAATGCACTGCTCACTTTAGGGGCTCTAAACTGAAAATTCCATTGGATCTGCATTTCAGAAAATTCATTTGAATTTGGTTATTGCCTGACATCATTGAACTCCTCTGAATAACCCTGAATTTATGGCACCTGGCATTTAAAGAGTTACTCTGCCTGCTTGCCTTGAAATGCAGATATTAAAATTAGACGTATGACATCTATGCACACCTTTCCAGACTAACAATGGAATTTCCTGAAATGCTGTATTATTTTTGTCTTGCTATTGCACTCCAAGCTCAGTTTTATCTTGTCAGGGGCAAGGCAGCACTAGTGGGTGGTTAAATAAAGCAGCTTGGGTGGTTTTCTTGCTCTTGCGTGACATTTGAGACACAAGCTGTGCTGTTGATTTCAGCTCATTCACTGCTGATGTGACTTTAAAATAAGAAGCATCTAAATATGAATGCAAAGTTAAATGCTGTTGCCAAAGCAGGTAAATTCACCTTCTTAAGCTAGTCAAGGAAAAACATGAGAATGGCTGAATATGCGCTCCACCTTGTAAAACACATTAGTGACAATGAGACACATGAACTGCTCTGGTTTTCCACATTTCCTGAGTGCTGTCTATGCCAGTATGACTCTTTGGGCTACATTACTACAGGTTTTGCACAAAGACCTCCACATCTTTCCTGCCTTCATTAGGAGGTTCTCCACTTCAATGAAGCACAAAAGTCATGGAAAAAAGTTACAGAAGAACTCCTTATCTTTACTGCAGTCCTCTTATGAATGCGGTTTAATCATCTGTCACTTCATGCAGACAATGAGGGGAAATACAATGATAGCAGCGCTTGAAGAAATCGACAGTTGACTAGATGTAGTACCTTCAAAGGCATACTGTTGTATAAGATAAGGGGAAGGGTACGTAAGAACCCTGCTCTGAGAATTACATACACTTACCTGGGTTAGAATTCCTGGCACTCTTTGATTTGACTGCAGTATACCATTGTATTTTAGCTATATTCCATGGCAAAGTAGACCAAAAATCAAATGGAAAACAGCAAGAATAAATAAATAAGAACGTGCACACACAACAGTGGAAAGCAATGATGCTGTGGAAAAAAGAGTGATGTAAGGAATAGTAAACATCTTATCATCTATGCAAACCTGCAAAGTGCCATAGGACAAACATGGAAAACACTATGACAGTTTGGGAGAATTCTGCAGAAAGACTGATAAAACACACCGTCAGCAGATCCTTAATAAATTCTGCTGAACCTAAAAACTCAGCATTCGTACGTCTGTATTGTTTTTTTTTTTTATATAATATAATTTTTATTACAATTTCCAATAAACAATACAGATACAGATAAAAGAAGAAAAAATTGGCATTCACATACATTAGTTGCATGCTGTCAAATACAGACAATAATAAACTGCAAGAAATATTTCTTACATTTGCTAGAAGAACTCAGTTCCTGGATACTAGTTTGCTTAGTTGAGCCACTATGTTGCAGCACATGTGAGTAAACTGATGGGCCTAGGCTGAAAACTAAAAAAGTAGAATCAGACAGACATTTGTACAAGGATAAAAAGTACTACAAAACAGGTGCTTCATTAGTAAAGGATGCATACCTTAGGCCATTAATACACACCCAGTGCAAGCCAGCACCAACACAGGCAACCCAGCAATAGCCACTCAGTCATAACCCCCTGTCCAGCTATTCAATCACCTGAGCTACTATTTCAACTCAGGTCATCAGGGAAATTGTTAGAGTTTTATCACTCTATGCCACATAGGCTAAGAGTTAAAAACTGATGTCCATATTAATATCTTCTCACATATTCTCCCAAAACTGTGCCTCCTTTTGTCTAATGATTAACACCAGAGCTACCACTATTAGAGCTTACTTCAACATAGTGCATACATTTTTACATATACTCATCAACCTATAGTGAACTGGAACAAACATAATAAAATCGCAGGACTAACGTCCCCGTTAGTTTAATCAGTGCCATAGCTTGCTCGTCTAAGACCCAGTGCCCTTCCCCGATCTGGAGTTCTCTCAAGTTAAAAAAATAGGTAATTTCTTCAGTCTTGTTCTCAGTTAGCATTCCTCTCCCTAGGAGCAAACAACTTCATCTTTCTATGCCCCTCAGCCTAGAAACAAAAATTCTTCTTCAAAACTGTAACAAGCCACTTGCTAAATCTGAAGCAAGTGACTTGCTCAAACATAAATCACACTATACTCAAAATGTTGAATTCAGTCCTGACAGTGAATTAATTTTCATACTGGCATTCAGAAATACCAGTACGGAAATAAATGCAGTATAGCACTACTGCTAATCACCCCCCCTGGCACCGTGTGCCCAGGATGTCTACCCCCTTTGCCATTCCCTAAATATGCTTCTGCACTGCATTATGATGCCTTCTCAAGTCTAAACTGTCCTGACCACAAAACTTACATTGTTATCACTTACCACGCTCTCCTCTACACATGTTAGAAGTACCTGTCTGTGTGCACCCTCCTCAGTGGTATACCTCTAACTCACATTGCTATCATTTACCATGCTCTCCTCTACACACATTATAAGTGCCCCTCTGTGTGCACCCTCCTCAGTTGGTATACCTCTAACTCACGGTGCTATCACTTACCACGCTCTCCCCTACACACATTATAAGTGCCCCTCTGTGTGCACCCTCATCAGTTGGTATACCTCTAACTCACGGTGCTATCACTTACCACGCTCTCCTCTACACACATTATAAGTGCCCCTCTGTGTGCACCCTCCTCAGTTGGTATACCTCTAACTCACGGTGCTATCACTTAGCACGCTCTCCTCTACACACATTATAAGTGCCCCTCTGTGTGCACCCTCCTCAGTTGGTATACCTCTAACTCACATTGCTATCACTTAGCACGCTCTCCTCTACACACATTATAAGTGCCCCTCTGTGTGCACCCTCCTCAGTGGTATACCTCTAACTCACATTGCTATCACTTAGCACGCTCTCCTCTACACACATTATAAGTGCCCCTCTGTGTGCACCCTCCTCAGTGGTATACCTCTAACTCACGGTGCTATCACTTCCTCTACACACATTATAAGTGCCCCTCTGTGTGCACCCTCCTCAGTTGGTATACCTCTAACTCACATTGCTATCACTTAGCACGCTCTCCTCTACACACATTATAAGTGCCCCTCTGTGTGCACCCTCCTCAGTTGGTATACCTCTAACTCACATTGCTATCACTTAACACGCTCTCCTCTACACACATTATAAGTGCCCCTCTGTGTGCACCCTCCTCAGTTGGTATACCTCTAACTCATGGTGCTATCACTTAACACGCTCTCCTCTACACACATTATAAGTGCCCCTCTGTGTGCACCCTCCTCAGTGGTATACCTCTAACTCACATTGCTATCACTTATCACACTCTCTACACACATTATAAGTGCCCCTCTGTGTGCACCCTCCTCAGTTGGTATACCTCTAACTCACATTGCTATCACTTAACACGCTCTCCTCTACACACATTATAAGTGCCCCTCTGTGTGCACCCTCCTCAGTTGGTATACCTCTAACTCATGGTGCTATCACTTAACACGCTCTCCTCTACACACATTATAAGTGCCCCTCTGTGTGCACCCTCCTCAGTGGTATACCTCTAACTCACAGTGCTATAACCTCCTCTACACACATTATAAGTGCCCCTCTGTGTGCACCCTCCTCAGTTGGTATACCTCTAACTCACGGTGCTATCACTTAGCACGCTCTCCTCTACACACATTATAAGTGCCCCTCTGTGTGCACCCTCCTCAGTTGGTATACCTCTAACTCACGGTGCTATCACTTAGCACACTCTCCTCTACACACATTATAAGTGCCCCTCTGTGTGCACCCTCCTCAGTTGGTATACCTCTAACTCACATTGCTATCACTTAGCACGCTCTCCTCTACACACATTATAAGTGCCCCTCTGTGTGCACCCTCCTCAGTGGTATACCTCTAACTCACGGTGCTATCACTTAGCACGCTCTCCTCTACACACATTATAAGTGCCCCTCTGTGTGCACCCTCCTCAGTTGGTATACCTCTAACTCACGGTGCTATCACTTAGCACGCTCTCCTCTACACACATTATAAGTGCCCCTCTGTGTGCACCCTCCTCAGTGGTATACCTCTAACTCACGGTGCTATCACTTAGCACGCTCTCCTCTACACACATTATAAGTGCCCCTCTATGCATCCTCCTCAGTTGGTATACTTTTTGTAGGATTTTTCAATTGTTCTAAAGCAAACTATCTAGTAGCTCCTTATGTATAGAATGAATCTGGTGAGTCTGCTTTGAAATTATAGAATATCCAGCCACATACCTTAAAGCAGCCTGGCCTCCTCTGCCTTCAAACATTATATAATGGCCTAGCCTGTCTGTCAGTGTCACTGTAACTGCCTTTCCTCTGTTCCTTTACACTCCTGCACCAGATCACAATCTTCTGCATGTCCACCAACTCATTAGTTTTCTTGCTGCCTGTGGTTGCTCCACATGTATTAAAATTCTGTTCCATTCTTACTAAAAGCCCTCTCCCTCCACTGATTCTGCATCTTCTTCAGCCTGTCTCCATACTCCTGGAAATCAAGGTCACTGAGTTTCATGACCATTCCCACCTTGCCAGTACCTGCCTCAGGCCTCACCTCCTTTCTGCAGGAGGACCATACTATTCGATTCTGGAGTAAAGTTCTGGGCATCCATCCAGTCATCTGGTTTACATTTAAAGGAAGACAGTGAGTCGCTCTGCTCAACATGCAGGGGAAGTTTAGTCCAGAGCTTTTGGAGGCAGCGTATTATAAAGCTGTCCCTCTGTCATGCTTTACTCATCTGTTGGTGAAGATTTACTACCCTGGTTCTAATATTGGTAAAAATAATAGACCTGTGGAGAAACAGGAGGTCCACAAAAATTGGGTGTCTAATGGCTCACACACACACACACACACACACACACACACACACACACACACACACACACACACACTTGGCCACCTGCTCCTCAGACCATTTCCTAACTTTAACTACTTTTGCCTGTGTGGTTAGGGGTAGAAGAGCACAGCTTATGTCCATGGACCTCTGCAGTCATACCAGGGAATGATTAAAAAAAGGCTGGCCCTAGTTGTCATGACAGTGGATTAATGGTCATTAGCACAATATGCAAATGAATGGACAGTGTACAGCACTTGCTCCCACTAATGGTAGCTTCCTTCCAATACTATGTGAGGGTATGGAAAGGTGTCCTTATGGTAGCAGGTTTACCCACACCAGACAGAATTCCACTGCCTGTAGGGTCTCCCCCCACCCCATTGTAAAGGAGTCTTTTTTTTTTAATAATACAGTATTAATATGCTCTTCAGTTCTATATGTTGAGCAACATATCCCCATGGAAGAGGGAACCACTGTGCTAAGAGAGAATAACACTAACTGATTTGCACAGGACTGGAGTCATGTAGGTTATCTTGTTGTGACCAGCCCATATGCAGTTGGTGTTGTGTATATACATTGTGTACAGTCAGAGGAAGGTGAGTCATCTGCATGTGTACTCCACTGCAGGATTACTAAGGGTAAACAATGGGTACGACTGCAGATATTGTCTTACCCCCATTGTGTATCTTTGTCTAGGAAACAAGAAGGGCTTTGATATGCACTTTCATGGTTGTTCAATGGCGTGCCAACCTCCAGCATGGTAATGTGTATGAATAGCACCCAAGGCTCATAACAGTGATTTCCTGAAATTACATGACTTCAGACAGCATAGCATAAATAGTACGAACAGCAAAAGATTTTTACATGACAACTTAAGTCAGTGGGAATTATAGAGTCAGCACTGCCTCTCCCAGACCAGGGCTGTTGGGATCCATGTGATTAACTGTTTCAGAAAAGGGACTTTGAATGGTGCCCCCATAAATAATGAATTAATGAGATCAGTGCACTATACTGTCCCTCACATAGTAAGTTGTCATCTCAAAAGGATGATGTGTGACTGACATCAGGCTGAGATGTCAGTCAATGGGGTGCTCAATAGAGGACTGGCTTTATACTTGTTGTGACATGGACCGCAATTTTTTTTAATGTCTGTTGCCATTTTAACGTCTGTTGCCATTTTCTGACAAACAGAAGCCCTTCCACAATGAATCAAACCAATTTCTCCAAAGTGAGGTGAGAGACCATCATCTAGACATTCCTGAGGGATATTCTGTTATATGGTCCTAACCCCTCCCCTAAGTGACTATGTTCATGCTTTCAGATTCAAGGTTATGCAGTGCCGTCCCCATGATGTTTATTACATACATGGCCTGGCATGGAACTAGCACATATCCTGATTATTGTTGTCTGCAAGACACCTTTCCTCCAACAGAAGCTCTGGTGGACAGTGAGTGAGTGAGACCACTGCCCTCTCCCAAGCATGAATGAGCTGGCATCAGCCACTCACACTCATCCTCCCCTGCCGGACGTTCTATCACTACTTCATCGTCAGAGCATTCTCTCACTCTCTCTATGAGATGTAACTCGGCTCTCATGGACTATAAAATGAGCATTAAGGGGCTGGTTCCATAACTGGGTGCACAGACAGCCATGTTGTGCTCTAACACTGTAGATCAGCTGTTCACTAAGCACTCATGGACTTTATAATCTGAAGGGTGCATATGCAGCCATGCTGCTGGCTTGGCCTAGATAAAGCTCCATTTGCTGTATGCTGCGTTATCCTACTGTCAACTGTTCAAGTGCTCGTGAGACTATATTGTTGAAGGGTGCACAGGCTGCCATGAAATGCTACCTCACTATCCCAGTACAAGCACATAAGTGTCTCGTGTATGTAAGTTGCACTTTCATTTATGTCTTACATTTCAAAGATGCAGCAAACTCATAGGTAAGTGTCACTACCTAGCAATAACATTTTTAAACATATTCTTCTTTATTTTTATCACAATTATGTAGGCACTGCTTCAGTCTGTTGTTTCGCTTTTTTTCCACAGAAATTCTCTCTGAAAAGTTTCTTGGGCTAAAATGAGATTTATGCAGTAATCATAATCCAATAAACTAATAAACAGATGGTGAAGATTATGAATTTTATACAAATTTTTGCAAACACAATCTACACTATAACAAGCTTTGCTACACATCAGATTGAGTTATCCTGTTATATCATTTGTGACGCCTGCACACTGGCCCAGTAATCAAGGAGCCTCAATCCTCACCACTAGCACCAGTGAGGGACATCCACATTGGGAGGATAAAAAGTAAACACACAGTAAAGTACAATTTCCCTTAAGAGTACACAGAGATCACAGTCAGTCTGGGGTGGGTTTCTCCCTTTCTCTCCAGATAGCCAATAAGACTCCCCACTAGCACAACTATAGGGTTCAGATCTCAGATCAGTGGTCAAGCCAAAATCTCCAGCACTCTCTCTGTCCAACCAGTGCTTTGTGTCCCTGCCCAAGTAGCTGACACACACACACTTTGAGATTTGAGTTATATACAAACACACAGACACTCTTGGGGAAGGCTGGCACAGGTTCCCTAGCTATGCCTCCTTCTGCCCAGACTATACAGTAGTACCGACTGCTACCAACCACTACTATCAGCTACTATAAAGGCCCTTACCAAAGGGTATCCAATTCTACTGTGCAATGTTACTGTTATCTAATTGGCAAGTGGGACTGAGACTTGAAGACTATTTAGGAGTGGCTTATACAGTGTCACCAAATACATGCAAGTAATCTAGGAGCTTACATTATCTCTACACAAAACAGCCAAAGTTAAAGGGTTTAAATATATGTAATACTAAACAATAAAAAAACACAAGACAATACTCATTAATTCAACACAATGACATTAGAGAGTTTAGAAATAACACGGAATATTTTAAAACAACATTGTATGATAGTCTGATATAAATATAGAAAACAGCTAAACTAATCTTGCTATTTCTATCTATATCTCTAAGAGAAATACTAAGATCTAATATCCCACTTACAGAGCAAAGCAAGTGCTGGTGAGTTGTTGTCAGCTTCAGAACAAAATACAAAATGTCATTCTTACTTTCTGAGATAGCCCTTAAATTGATAATACACATTACTGCTGAGTGATTTCAGATTACATCATTCTTGTTACTTCTGCTTAAGTTTCCCAGGTTCACAGAACATAAAATTTAACATTTCTTTTTGATCTGCACCTGCCAGGAAGCCACAGCAATAAAAGACACTTTACATGTGAAACCTAGTAATTATCTCTGCCTTAGGACAATAGAAATAATTTCTAGCTGCAGACATCCTATCTCCTAGCTTGAGATCACACACAGTCATAAAATACTTTACTTATCAGCTTTCTTCCAGCAGGGTGCACTGCGGTTACATTTTTGAAGCTCAGAACATAACAGTTTTCTTACATTTGTCAAACAAGCCTGTGGATCATATTAATATTTACAAAATTCTATCTAGCTAGGCTAGCAGCCTTCACATCATGCACCAATAATGGTACAAAAGAAGATGATATGGCTTGTTTGACCTTGTATGCATACAGCAAAGCACAACCACAACTAATATAGAATACAAGGTTTAACATTCCATTCTGTGCAATGCCTTTTTGCAAAACAAACAAAAAATGTGACTTATTCCCACTTTGCCAGCAACACACTATTTGAGAGTACTTTGTACAGTACTTTAATGTCTGACATTGCATTGTACACACAGAATAACTGCAACAGTTGGATATGTTACTTACAAAAAGCTTTGAAAACTTTCCAGCATTTTCCTGTAAGCTTTGCTAAAAGATTAAATTAAGATGTAGAGGGGTGTATTCAGAAACAAACAGAACAGTGCATTAAGCAAAATGCCATGGTGAGTGGCAGTATAAAGTGAAGGGGTCAGTTTAGAGACACGCACAACTCAGCAGCATATAGGGTTTGATTTAAAGACACACACCTCAAAGTGCTAGCAACAAGATAGTGTGGTATACAGCCTATGCAAATTATTGTACAATGACATGTCAGTATGGTAACGAGAGCCATAAAGTATGCAAATGATGAAATCAAACATGGTGGCATGATTCATAAGCGTAAAACGAATGACATGAGCCATGGTGATCAGCTTATCTGAACGCCATCGTTTTTCAGTGTACAGATATACTTGTAGTGCTAAGATATAAGAAGTACCTGCTCTAGCTGATCAGAATGTGCTAATGTCCACCTTGGAAACCATGTCCTGAACAATGTATGTCACCACCCCTCGTATTGCAGAACAGTTGGCTAGTGACTAACATACCATCGCCTCCACAGCTGGAACACTGTCAATCACTACTGTGTTGTCACTGACAGTAATAATATAACATTATACACTGTGTTTGTGGTGCCTTTCCAGCTACAGGAACCTATTTTTTGAGTGTTGTCACAGACACTATAGAGGAGAAAGTAGACATGTGCTTTCCTTACACAGAAGGGGATGCACAGACTGCCTATCTCAATAGACACAAAGGTTTGTCTCACTCAAGCCTACAGTACCTTTTTGTATTCTTCCAGTTAACACACACAGCTCCTTATGGTGTATTTTTTGTGTCTGGCCTCTTTAACTAAGTGACTTACCATTTAATAATATGCAGTATTAGAAAAGGCAAGGATTCATTAATCTATAGTGTCATGCAGCTGAGAAATTAATCAGTGCCACTCATTTTTTACATTTTCATAACTGAGAGACCTGTGTGTTACTGAGGGGTACAGTGTCAACTACGGATATCAATGTCTCTTTATATCACACTATACTGAAGATACTGACAGTTATTTGTTAGGAATTATGACAATAAGCAATACTGCCATATGTACTTAATACTTCAAAAAATAACTGACTTACAAACCACTGCATGGCATCAGGTGACACCTTAGATGCTGTTCAAGAAAACTGTTTTTGAAATTTGCAGTGTACATTGCACATTTTGAGAGATATTCAATGTTATTTATATTCTAATTATAGAGTTAAGCATATGCTTTCATATTTCTGTAAATATCTTAATTAACATGCAATCTGAGAGGAATTTCTTGCTGTTATGTGAAAGTTACACAGTTTCCAAGGTATAACAATTTGTATCTGTGAACGTGTAGTAAAAAAATTATTCTGGGTTTGTATGATTTATTAATATATTATAGTATTTAAAGAAAGACTGTGAATGCACTGACTATCAGTACTATAAAGAAAACGTATTCCTTTAAGCCAACAACAATGGAGAAAGGGGATCTTGCTGATAGGGATGACTGCAACCAGGGGTAAAGAGAATAGGCAAGAGGGGTGGGAGTTTACTGGAGAAGGAACCAAGGTATTGGGAGCAAGTGACTAGACAGGGAAAGATAATCAAATGGGAAGAGGCCAATAATACATTTGGACTACAGGCTAAAGACTGCCTTCCATGCCTGAGACTGATATCGGAGTATAGACACTGAGAAAGGGGAAGGGAATCTTAAGTGAAAGATCTTCTCTGTTACAGTTTGTAGTTGGCTAGAACATAAGGTGCTGTTAATAGGGCACATAAAATATTGCAGGATAACTATAGGAATCAATCAGAGGAGGTTAAAAAATTGGGAAGAGAGACTGGATATGCAATTTACAAGTGAAAAACAAGGGGACATATATGGCTCCCACTTATGCAACAAAGTCTAAAATGTTTAGGATTTTTCCTTAAAAGTGTTTGCGTAGGTATTTTACATCCCAAGCAGACTTCAAAGAATTTTTCTTCAGGTAAATGGCAAATGTTGGAGGTGAGATGGGGAAGAGACAAGTAATTAGGAACAAGTGTTTTGGGAGTTTAATGAGTTGGCAGACTAAAAATTCCCTACACAGTACTCTGTCAGAAATACTAGGTGAGCAAATGGGTGTAACTAAGGAAATGATACTTCTGATATGGAATACTGGATGTGAATTGTCTAGACATATTATGGCCTTAAGTTTAACTCTGGTGGCTGTCAAAAAAGCAACTGCTAGAAAATGGAAAACAAAGTCTAAACCAATTGTATTTGCAGTAATGAATATTGTAACAGAGATGAAAGAACTGGGAAGTGGGATCTCTAGAAAGGGGAAGGAGCAAATTACATAGAAATAAATGGAAATTGTGGGAACAATACATGCAGAATAATGATCTAGAGAAGGGGTCAGGTTTAAGGAAAGGCAGGAATTGAGCAATTTATATAAATTTGGACCGATAATGGTTATGAAAAAGAACATATTGATGTATAATGTATGTAACTGGAAACATGCTAATATGGTTTGTGTTCTTTCATATTAATGTGTGCTTGTCTATGTCTTAAGTGATAATTTAATAAAGGTGTTAAAAATACCTATTCATGATAATACTGGCATTTATACAGAGTGTGGTATTGTATGAGGAAGTCAGGAGTGTCAGAGAAGTATGTAAGAGTGGTACAGGATATGTACGAGGGTAGTGTGACAGCGATGAGTTATGCGGTGGGAGTGACGGATGCATTTAAGGTGGAGGTGAGGTTACATCAAGGATCAGCTCTGAGCCCTTTCTTATTTTCAATGGTGATGGACAGGTTGACAGATGAGATCAGACAGGAGTCTCCATGGACTATGATGTTTGCAGATGACATTGTGATCTGTAGTGAGAGTAGGGAACAGGTGGAGGAGACCCTGGAGAGATGGAGATATGCTCTAGAGAGAAGAGGAATGAAGGTCAGCAGGACTAAGACAGAATATATGTGTGTGAATGAGAGGGAGGATAGAGGAATGGTGAGGATGCAAGGAGTAGAGGTGGCGAAGGTGGATGAGTTTAAATACTTGGGGTCGATAGTTCAGAGTAACGGTGAGTGTGGAAGAGAGGTGAAGAAGGAGTACAGGCAGGATGGAGTGGGTGGAGAAGAGTGTCAGGAGTGATTTGTGACAGATGAGTACCTGTAAGAGTGAAAGGGAAGGTCTACAAGAGGGTAGTGAGACCAGCTATGTTATATGGGTTGGAGACAGTGGCACTGACAAAAAGGCAGGAGTTTGAGCTAGATGTGGCAGAGTTAAAGATGTTAAGATTTGCACTAGGTGTGAAGAGGGTGGACAGGATTAGGAATAAGTATATTAGAGGGTCAGCCCAGGTTGGAAGGTTTGGAGACAAAGCCAGAGAGGCAAGATTACGTTGGTTTGGACATGTGCTGAGGAGGGATGCTGAGTATATTGGGAAAAAGATGCTAAGGATGAAGCTACCAGGTAACAGGAAAAGAGGAAGGCCTAAGATAAGGTTTATAGATGTGGTGAGAGCGGACATGTAGGTGGTTGGTGTGACAGAGCAAGATGCAGAGGACGGGAAGAAATGGAAACAGGTGATCTGCTGTAGCGACCCACAACGGGAACAGCCGAAAGAAGATGATGATGATGTTTACACTGGTTTATCTTATGCTTTCTAAGCTGACTTTTCAGAAAATGCTCTGGAATGCAAGAATGTGTGAAGGCTGCTAGCAGTGTGACATTCCAAACCAGATAGGTGTTAATGAGTTAACCATCCTTGCTCTAGGGACCTTTCCATGGCCAACAGCAGATACGTTTGGAGTTTCACAAATGTCAGCCTCACAAACCCTACACCAGTTCCCTGATATGATGCTCAAGCATGTGGAGGAGCATTTATTTATTTTACATTTGTTGACAGGGAGAGTCCGACTGGATACATGTCCATTTTCAGCAGAAGGCCAGAGAGAAAAGCTCCACAGATTAAGAACAAACAACTGTGAGATTTCTACATAGCAAGCAAGTATTCATAGGAAAACACATGATTTAACAAGATTCCATAGTTTTAAAGTTACAAAGTACAATATTCATTGGTAGTTGCAAGTTTTAACAAAATTCCATAGTTTAAGTTAGAGTAAAGTAGTACTTAGAATGTACTGGTTTCCAGTAATAACATTGATTGAGACAAATGTAAGTAAAAGGGAGTTGGTAGTGGATGTTAGGGTTAGGTTTGTGATCTGTGGTTGGGTTTAAAGTTGGAATGTGTATAATTGCTGAGTGTTGGTGTGGGTGTTTGCAGGTGAGGCACTATAAGAAGGGGTCATGATTCTTCTTGAAGGGAAAGAAGTGAAAGGGAGCACGAGACTGGGTCAGAGGGTGTGATATGGGTCAACCTGGTGGGTAGCAAGGCCATAGCCATACGAGTTTTAGGTGTTCTTTTAGTAGCTTTTTGAATGTAACCATTGAGATGGCTGAGGTAATAGCAGAAGGTAATGAGTTCCAAATTTTACTGATGTAGTTAGGGAAGAGGGACTCACCAGCTGTTTTATTGCTTTTGGCCACCTTGATTAGTCTTTTATCACTAGAGCGAAGTTGTCTGGTATTTGTAGTTTAAGTAGATTAGATAGTGTTTATCACTAGAGTGAAGTTGTCTGGTATTTGTAGTTTAAGTAGATTAGATAGTGCTGGGTTTTTTCTGGAAGTAGTAGGAGCTTCTGGGCGAAAGAAAGCTGATGGAACGAGAGGAGATTTGGGCATATTTGGTTTACATGGAGTGTAGAGACGATTAGCACCACTATGTGGATATTCAGTAGCACATCCAGTTTCTCTGGGGGCCTGGAGGCTACTGACTGTGCCCACATTGTCATCAAGGCCCTACCTGTTCCACGTGGCATCTGGTGTATTAACTGGAAAGGTTTCTACTCCGCCAACTACCAGGTGGTGTGAGGTGAACAAAGTACTAGATACAATGTGTCTGTGCACTTGTCCAGGCAGATCCCATGATTCCCACACCTGGCACACATCTAGTCCATACCAGCAATTCATGCAGGATGATTTTCCATATGGTCACCTAACTGGTAGGTGCACATATTGTCAACCATACACTCCTGGATAGTTTACTTCTAAGAAGGTAGGTCGCAGAACACTCATAAAGATATCTTCTGATGTGTGCTTCAAGTGATTAACTGTACAGCTTGGAACTGTGGCTGATAACCCCCACCTGCAGTTACCCGGACATGGTAGAGATGGCGTATAACCACAGCCTCTCACAGACTTGTAACACTGTCAAACCTGTGTTCAGAGTTCTGAAAGGCATAGTTACACAACTGTACTGGTAGTTTACCTGTGCAGATTTAGCATGACAATTAAATGCCTCAGTGAGTTTTACATTAATGTATTTTATTGTGCAAGCAAGCAATACATTTTTTTAGAAGGTTTTCCATTTCACTTCACTATGGTGCGACCATGGGGTTGGTATGCATAATTCTGGGGTGTGGTGGAGCTTGCCCTGACATTAGGGGGTGCAGGAGAGACTTACTCCTTAGAAACAAAAAATATTGTTTGTGTATTTTACAGTTTTTCAGTTCACAATTTTTGGCATGATATTTGTGATGAATGGTGAGATGAAAAACCATGCTTCACATTTGCATATGGAAACCATTCTGAAGGCCTGCTTTTACTACATTGATATAGTATGCTCCAAACATGTGACATAATATTTGTGGTTTATGCCGTGCTTCATAACCTGGTGTTACAAAATCAGATACAGCAGTGTGCACTGTGACACTGCCCGACATACCTGTGGAAGAAGTGAAGGAGGAACCTGGTAAGGAATTATCAGAGGAAATGGCTGCAGCAGTAACTCATGCAAATTGCAGGCAGGCTCAATAAATTATGGCAATGGCAAAGAGGCTACATTTAGTCTCAGCTATGGGGAATGACAAACAAAGAATAAAACTGATGCAAGCAATAGCACAACCAGCTATGTAGTACAATGCAGTGACTAGTCACAGCATGTCTCAGATATTACCATACCCACATAGGCCAGAGAGGTGGGGATGACACAGTCATCATCATTTATATAGATGTAATGGGCAAAGTAACAGAGAAAGGCAGTCCTACATATATATTTATCCCCTTTGGGAAAAACATGTACCCGTGAATTACCACATAGGTGGCAGTACACTAAACACCGAAAGTGTGATAAGAGACTTAGGGACACAGGTGGACAGTGGTCTCACCTTCAACAACCACATTGCCACAACAGTCAGGAAATCCTTCTATGTGGAACACCTCATCACTAAGGGCTTTTCATCCAGAAAAAAAGGAGGTCATTGTCCAACTGTACTCATCCCTCATTAGACCCATTATAGAATGCAACGCCCCATTTGGTATGTACCTCTCAAGACATCTGCAACAACTGGAAAGGCCGCAGAAATACCTCACTAAAAGAATCACAGGTCTAAAGCAGATGCCCTATGCTGACCACCTTAAAAAAACTACAGCTATATATATCTTCTACTCTGAGGCGTTCTCTGCTTAACATACAAGGCCATGTCAAACCGAGAGCTGTTGGACATGCTACACTTAAAGAAATCCCAATCCCCTCAGAGCCACATGCACCAGGGATCTAAACTTTGTCATCACAATAAACAAAACATGCTGGAGGGATAGGTTCCTGTTCCAGAGACTCCCCAGACTCTGGAATAGACTGCCCATACACGTCAAGCAGAGCGCCTCTTTGGCCCTCTTCAAAAGGAACCTTGATGATTGGATGGGAGAAGGGAAATTCACCCCGGGGATCACGTCAGTCACCCTGCTAGACAGGGATTCAGGGAAGTAAATAGTGTGGGAAGAAATAACCAGGGAATTGTTATGGCTAGGCTTGTATAGGCCCTAGGGCCAATAGCCTAGTACCAACCTATGAACCTATGAACCTACTGTAGGAGGAGAGGTCATGCATGGTGGATGATGTAACTACATACATGGCTAGAGTGTATGAATGACTCAGAAATCACATCCTCCAGTGATAGGGTGGAGCTCCCACGGGTAAAATGCTGACTGGGTGCACTATCTGACTTTGCAATGTCAGTACTGAATGTATTCTGTACAAGGGATAGCATACAGAATCAGTAGCATGTATGTGAGCCTCCACATGGCCCCTAATTTGACATTCCATTAGAATGCTGGCATCCTTGACCTTGGGAACAGGTACATGCTACATATGGTAGGGTTACAAGATAGTATGATAACATTGAACTACAAGACCCTGATTGGCTGGCCTGATGGGGCATGCTTATGGCAGAGGCAGAAGAGCATTGCCTTAGTCTGAGAGAATGCCCATACCCAGGGGCATTGGCACTCATAGAGACTAGGAAGAGTGAAACTGTATCTAGAAGAGACTACACCATCTTCATACGTCTGGTATGTGATTATGCAATGTGCATTCTTCCCCTAGTATTACAACAGCATCCCATTGCTCATATTTGTCTAGATGCACCAATGGCTGCCATATGGGTCCCCACTGCTGTCAACAGCTGTGCCTGTGCTCGGTCACTATATGTCATGCCATGCTGCATGCATTACAGAACGTCCTGCATCACACTCAACATTTCTGACATGGTATGAGTACCGGATGCCTGTGCTTGGGTTACTGACCTCTACATGTACTGACTGATGGCAAGGGTGACACCCAGGTCTGGGAAAGTCCAGAAATCATGGCAGTGATAGCCACCTACATGTGTCTCCATTATGCTGGCTGTGGGCACCTTAGAAGCCGTATAGTCCTCTGATTCAGTCTGTGGAGGTGACCACAGTCACCTCAGCCGTGTTTGATGTGATTGTGCTCTCCACTGTTAGCACTGCTGATGCTGGCACTGTGTCATCAGACTGTCCCATGTACCTGGTGCCATCATTATCCATTAATGGTGATCCCACTGATACCTAACATGTCCAAACCTATTGTGATGGATCTTCCTTCAGTGAAACACGT
This sequence comes from Protopterus annectens, assembly GCF_019279795.1. Lineage (NCBI taxonomy): Eukaryota > Metazoa > Chordata > Ceratodontiformes > Protopteridae > Protopterus > Protopterus annectens. Next base: position 32,001,482 of record NC_056739.1, read on the forward strand.
GAATGCTTACTGATAAAATGTCTATGGCAATGGTGGCTCATATGTGTCACTCCAACCACCATATGGTGCAGAGAATGTACATACCAGTCCTATATGCAACCCATGGGCAGATACGTACTTTGCGGTGCAGGGTGTCGCTGTCACAACTATGAAGTCCCTGGATAGCATAAATGCATGTGTGTTTGGCTGAGTAGTCCAATCACAAGTACAAGTCAATATCCTAAAGTAATGGCACATGCTACTACTATTCTAAAATATTCCTTACAAAATCTCAGGCAGTCATTGCCGGCCCAGTTCCCACAGCCAAGTCACTGCAGGGTATGAGGTTCTGTCTCCCTGGTGATGCCAGAAATTCATCTATCTATATAAAATGCCTCTCTGCATACCTCTCAGCCTCTCTTTGCAAGAAATCTGGACAAAGCCAGAAATAATTGGGGGACAAAGGCCAAAAATAGGGGCAAATTGTAAATATTGCTCCTATAAACTTAGAAAGTTATTATAATAACAGGTTTTGTGTTGGTATGTATTTTCTGAAAGATATAAAGTTTTAAACTCAAATATCTGTCATGATTTAGTATTATTTAGTGACTTCAAATCTCAATGATTTGCCAGAAAACCACAAATTTTATGAGGAACAGACCAAAATTATGAGACAAAAATCTGGACATTCTGTGAATATCTGGACAGTTGAGAGGTATGCCTCTGTGTCTGTGGTCCACCCCCTGTGATCAGCCTGCCTATGGTGATTTCCTGTACCTTGGAACATGCAGAAATATATAGTAATCCTAAGACACACTTGTTCTATTGTGCTATTATGAACTGCACAGGTATTCTGCCCAAGTCCCTGACACACTTGGTCCTAGAATGCACTGATAATGTTAACCTTCTCAAAGATACACATGCTGCCGTGTGTGTATGTGGCCTGTAGAAGCTTTGCTCTTTCTGAGTAGTGAACTATTCAGCTTTTGCCATTCCTTTATTCTCATGCCAACACATACCTGTAGGTTACACATATGGATTATTGTGTGTATGTATAAGTTTCCATGCCAAACAAAAACTGCCTCCATACTGCCCCCTTCACCCTTATGATGGGCAAAGCTCTGGGCATCACTATACTGTAACCTTTCAGTACTATACCATAGCGTTGTGGCTGTGGACATGTTACCCTGCCTGCTGTCCATCACACATGTACAGATAGCACAGCCTGTTCCTGTCCCTTATGTACTACAAGCCCAATACCCCCTATGGAATACCATGCTGTCTGTGAATATATAGCAAAGTGTGGCCTCACTGACACAGCAGTAGGGTGACTATGCTTGACTATATTTCCTGCTCTCTGTCAGGATGAAGCCCCCCCAACAGGATTGCAACCTATCCTGCCTGCCCACTGTTCCCTGTCACATTGAAACCCTTTCCCAACTGCAACCTCTCTGGGACTGACAGTCTTTCAGATGCTCAAAGTGGGACATTTTTTACAGAAATGAGAGATTTTGCGAGACAAACCACACTCACAAGAAGTGCAAAGGACTGGACTTCACATCTTTTGTGAAAACAAAAGCTCAGTTGTGTAAACTTTGAGTTGCTTGTACTGTTTTATATCATATTAAAATGTTTCAGATAAAGAGTACTTGTTTAATGCAAGGAAAGTTAGAAATATTTCTTGTCCTAAAATCTCAAGATATTTGCTATTGTTCATGTTTTTTGCAGCTCAAATAGGCATTTGACCTCTACAATGAGGGACAGGTGGTATTCCCAAATCTACCCTGCCAATCACATCCCTATTAGGCTACACCCTCTTGCAACCTGTCCTGCCTGTCCCCTGTGTCTTTTCAGGATAACCTCCCCCAAGTAGGACTGTAAACTATCCCCTATGCCCTGTCACACTGAGCCCCATAACCTATCAGTCTCCTGTCATACCCTATGCAGTCTTATTCCAAGTAGTCCAAAGCTATGTAACAGTGTCCACACCCTCGTGTGGTCACTGCAGCCCTGAGGTCCATAAACAGTTGTGTTATCTGCCATAAGTTTGACTGTATGGTAATATACTCTGATATCTTGTATATACAGGTTTGCTCTGTTGCTTTCTGTAACACTGACACCTGCAAAATGGCAACTCCAATATTTATTGTGCTAAAACAGGCCTCGAAGCATGATGACTGTAGTAATGAGGTGATTTTAGCACAGTTACCTCTGAATCACACCAGTAACATGATGCATTATCTCCCATAGTCTTTGCTATGGGGCCCCTTCCTACACATTCAGGGCCTGTCAGATGACATAAGGTACGCATACCTGTGAAGCCAGGCCATAAAAATACTGCTTGCATTGTGCTACTAATCACATGACTCACGTCATCCTGCCACCCATCATACTTGTTGATAGACCGGGAGAACTTACAGAATGTGCATGTACCTGTTAACCACATGATTCACGCTATCCTGCTACCAATAGTATGTGTTCACAGACTGGGAGAACGTATAGAATGTGTGTATACCTGTGAAGCCTGTCCATGCTGATGTCACTTCACATTGCGCTACTGACCACGTGCATCACACTGCTATGATGTCTGTTGATATGCATTGTCATTATCATGCGGTGACCATAACATCTGATCATTTGGCCTGGCTACCAGTTTTATCCTAGACTTAACCTGATAAGTTGCCCTGACCTCAACACACATAGTCTTTGCTGGACTCTCACCTGGTTCAGTATGGAGTGCAAAATCTTTTTACACCTAAGCCTTCCCAATGACATAGAGGCAGGGCATCTCTGGGAACCCAAGTTCAGGAACAGACTAGTACTTTCAATACGGCTGACTGGAGGCTTAGGGCAAAGTGACTGATGGCTACCTCTTGTGTCCCATTAGGAAGGAGAAGGAAAAACCCAATTACTAGGTGATCTCTGGTGGAAACTAGGTGGCTCACAGGACATCTCAGGTTTAACACAGTAGGCAGCATTGATGTTCTCATGTTACTGCATTACCCACTTTCACAGCTACTGCAGCTGATTCACCAGGATGGATACCTCCAGAGCAATCATCACCCCCACCAGTTCTCTCACTCCCCAGGTTTATCAGTGAGAATAACTGAGGTCAGCTTCCCATGGAGTCAGAGGGCCTACCTGGAGAAGGGTCATATTGTGATACTAGGCAAGAAGCAATTGGGTAATTCAAGGATGGATGAGCATGGAAAGCAGGGAAACAGTCTGCTGCAGAGAGATCACTGTAAGTACTTGCTGGAGGATGATAGGGGCCCCATAGAGAGAGTGGATACCTGGCAGCAGTTTGCCAGGGTATGAGTGATACCACTAGCAGTACCACTCTGGTAAGGTAGTGGTGGCATATATACAGTAACCCTAAAAATCACTAGCCAGACATTCTCTGTCGGTGGCAAGAGAAGGTGAGGAAGGGAGAGTCACCTTTTTAACACAAGTATTTGATTCTTGCATTGTCACTGTTTGTTACTTTACATGATACTAATAACAGTGGCCACCATGCTGCTCCTAAAAGCCATCTTGTTACCATGATGTCTGTTGGTGTGCATCATATGGTGTCTACAACATGTAACCGAACATCCCTACTACCATTTTTTTCCTGCTGCAGATGACCAATGAATGGACATTGTCTTAGCATGCATATACTCTGGCAGGGCTCCCATCTGGTGCAGCAGGGAGTGCAAAATCTTTTTACATATGTGGCACAGAGAAAATCAGGAGTACCTATGGGGGGGGGGGGCTACAAGCAACCCATTTATAAAATGGCTACCTGACTCCAGCACATCAGGGTGCTGAATGATGCCACTGACACTACTCCTTCTGGGGAGCAGTGGTATCATAAACACAGTGACCTGAAGGAGTTCCACGCAGACCTTCACTGCCAGTCAGAACATGAAAATAGGGAAGGACAGCCATTTTTATCGCAAGCATTTTTTTTCTTTTCTAACATCTTCACTGTATAGTAGGTCTAGCACATGTAACTTTAATTGCCTTCTGCTGTCATGAGATATGCTGTGATCATTATTAATTGTTTTATGTCTAATAGTGCCAGGGCAATTGTAAAACATCAGACTGTCTTCCATAAGAGACAGGGCAGGCCCTTCAGGCAGCAGGGTTAACCAGGTGTATTGTCCATGGCAATGTAATAGTTTAATAAACTGTACAACATGTAGCTGTAAAAGGTGAATTAGTGTCTTTTCTTTTTATGTTTTCCATTTCTTAGAAATCATATGGTGTTCAAGGCTACTGAGTTTAGTGACAATTGCACCTTGCCAGTTCCCATCCTAGACTGGACCTGCCTTCTTCAGGAGGGCTATGCTAGTCATGCTCAGGGTGAATTAATGAATACCTATCCTGAGAAGGGCCATGCCAGTCATGCCAAAGGTGAATTGATGATTACCTATCCTGAGGATGGCTGTGCCAGTCATGCCCAGGGTGAATTGAGGAATACCTATCCTGAGGAGGGCTGTGCCAGTCATGCCCATGGTGAACTGATGAATACCTATCCTGAGGATGGCTGTGCTAGTCATGTCCAGGGTGAACTGATGAATACCTATCCTAAGGAGGGCTATGCCAGTCATGGCCAGGGTGTATTGATGAATACCTATCCAATTATGTTAATTATTGGAAAGAAGATTGTGTATCACTCTCTTATCTGCAGGGGGGTTCCAGAGACAAGGGAGATGCTGAGTAACAAATCTGCCTCTCCACCTTGTTTTATTTATCTACTGAAACAGATTTAGATCTCTTTTTCTGGTATTTGTGGTACCGTTTGATATATGAGGGTACGAGAGATCCTGGACTACTGAGTCCCTGACTTCTCAGAAGGCATAGCATAGGTCTTATCTGAGCAGTCTATAAAATACAAAACAGAGACAGTAGCTGAGAGAATTTAAACCTATGATACTCTTTATTAGGAGCATCTGGGGTTTTTCCAACTGTTTGATATGTTTGGTGAGGTACATCTCAAAATGAACATAAATAATCTAATCAGCATTGAATACAAGGGGCCAGTAACCTCTCACAAGAGAGGGAATTATCAACCCAGGTTCTAAGGTCTCAAGCTACAGTTTTGATTATGCTATATGCTGAGGGAGATGATATGACTGCCAAATTTGACAATGTTATATTTCTTAGCATTTAATTTAACTCCATTTTCAATACATCAGGCATTTATAAGTGTAAGTTCCTGCTAAGGGGCATCTGTGTCAGAGAGGGTTTGATAATGACTCCCAGTTTATGGTCATCTGCAGACTTGGTTAGCCAGAGATCTTGGTTTTTAGTCTGTAGAGCAGTGAGATAAACACCATACAAAAGTGGTCCCAGCTCTGAGCCCTGTGGGACATTACTGGTCTCCTTCATATTCTATGATGTTGCTTCTGTCACCTGCAACTTGTGGTTTCAATCTTTTACCACATAGGGATCTATTTGTAGTGCATTTAGTTTTTCTGTTAAACTAGCATGGAGGATGGTGTCGAATACCTTGGCCAAGTCAAGGTAAGCTGTGTGACCACTGTCAACAGCTTGTGTGACCTTCTCAAAGTGAACCAGGTTCATTATTTAAGATCTATCTTTTATGAAATCAAATTGTTGTGGATCAAGCCTCATGAGTTTTTTTTATGTTGATCTTTATCACGTCTGTTGTGATGTAGTTTGTGGCCTTATAAGTGAGACTTGTCAGGCTAATAGGTCTGTAGTTTCCTAGGATGGCCTCCTTTGTGGAATGACATCACCAGTGTTGTACCTTATACTTCAGGCAATGAGCCTGATGCCAGGTAGGGGTTAGTTAGCTTCTGTAAAGGTTTCACCAGAGGGTGTTTGATACTATTTATAAAACAGCCAGGTATGATACCTGGTCCCATGGAGTAAGTGTTTGTGGTCGTGGACAGCACCTTCAGCACATGTTCTTTAGTCATGATGGGGGGTTGAGAGCTCCGGGGATTGTGGGGTTTGGGATAATTACTTCCTATTTAATAAAGAATTATACCTGCAAAAATGTGGGGTAGCTATGGGGTCCCCAGTAGGTGCCAGCTTTGCAAACATGGTGCTGGCTTACTGGGAGAATAATTTTATTCTTAATATGGAACAATTTACATCTATGACTGTGTATTATACAAGATATTTGGATGATATCTTTATCTGCCTACGTGGAGATAAGAATAAAGGCTTGGATTTGGTAGAATATTTAAATAAAACTACTAAATTTCTATCATTTACATCTGAGTTCCATGAGAATAAAATTAATTACTTGGACATTACATTGGTAAAAGACAAGGTGAACAAACAATTTTATGCAAAAATACATAGAAAGGAAACATATTGTAATTCTTTCTTGCATTATACGAGTAATCATCCTAAAACACAGAAAAAAGCCATTGTAAAAGGACAAGTAATTAGGGCAGCCCGCATGGTTACACGTGATGAGGACTATATAGAGGAATGTAAATTATTAGAAAAAATGTTTATACATAGAGGTTACCCTAAAACATTTTTAATCAATATAATGGAAGAGGTCAATACTAAGAGAGAGAATGGGATCATTTTACCTTTATTGAATTCAAATAATATAGCAGAGGAAGTGATAACCATAGAACTAAGTGGAGAGTTAGATAGGGAAACATGTACCGAAAGTAATAATATGAGCAATATTACAACTAAGGATAGAAGTACTAGCTATATAATGACTTTCAGTATGGAAAGTAACATCATAAGAGACATTCTATATAAAAACTGGAAAGTGCTCTTGTATGATAGGAAATGTTCTACAACCCTTGGATCAGTCCCAGAAGTAACATTCAGGAAGGGCAAGAATTTAAAGACCCTACTAGAAAGTAAAGTAACAAGGGGGAAAGGGGATGTTAAAGGAACATATGGTTGTGGAAATTGTAATTATTGCAAACATATAAAAAGAGGTAATAAACATGTGATAAATAATAAGACATATATATCAAAATATAATTTTAATTGTAATTCGAAATCAGTAGTATATGGGGCCTTATGTTCAAACTGTACAAGTTTTTATATAGGGAAGACAGAGAGAAGAATGAGAGATAGAATATATGAACATATCAATGCTATCTCTAGAATGAAAGTAGATAATGCATTGGTAAAACATATTCTATCCTTCCCTAATCACACTTTTAAATTTATAGGTTTGGACCAAGTACAAATGGATAGTAGAAGGGGCCCTTTTAGTTTACTTTTAGAGGAACGAGAACTATCATGGCAATTTAAAACAAATGCCTTTATGGAACCAGGTTTAAACGACCATTGTAACATAGCATGCCTCTTGAAGCTTAGAAGCTTAAAGAGATGACTTTATAATCCTGGTCCATCAAGTATAGGAATTATAAGTATAAGATAAATAGTGCCTTAAAGATTTTTGAAATAAGTTTTAATTTATAATAATGTTTTAAATGTATATCTATATATTTTGTATTTATTTTTGTATATTTAGTAGGATGGATATGTGTAATTTTTAATAGAAAGACATACAAAGATAATACAGGATATATCAAAGCATGAACAAATGTATATATGTATACTATGCATTGAGCTGTGAGTGAGGGCTATAATAGTAGATGAAATACCCCTTTAAATGTTGCAAAATGATAATAACTTAATTGATCAATTTAATTAAATTGAACTGGAATTAATTGAACAAGAAGGGGCAGGGAAACATATAAATAGTAAGCACCTGTGTTCTTATTTTTATCTGAAGAAGTCATTCAACCTTGTATGACGAAAAGCGCTTTATTAAACTAGTAAAGAAGATTTTTGGTGGCCTGGAATCCTTGTTTGTGTTTGACTTGGTTTAATCGTTTATCAGCATTCTACTGGGTTTGGGATAGTTGTCAGGCAGTTTCCAAATTAACTCCCTTGGAAACCTTGCCAGATGGAAATGAAGGTGATGGTTCTGTGTTTAACTTTGGGGTTGTATGATTTACCATTACTTCTAATTTTGGCGCATTATTTCAAAAAGGTTTTAAGTGTGTGCCTTCTAGTCAGTCTGACATGGCTGACATTTTGACTGAACTCAAACTGTTCATAAATGAATCTGCAATGTATTTTACCACCTAACGATGAGAGTTCATTAAACTCTGGTCTGCAGAGAAGTAGCACATTTAATCCACCCCTTTTAACCAATATTCATTTATTCAAACAGTTATGTGAAAGAAGTATAAGGGAATGGTATCAAAAGAAAAGAAAACCTAAATAGTACAATCTTACTCCTAATGAGAGGGGCTTTTACATACATTGGCCAGCGATACAAGCTTACGTATCATGAAACCGGACAAAGATGGGGAAGTGATCTTAATGGACAAGCATCATTATTCCTCCAAAATGTTGGATTATCTACACAATGTTACATTTTGCACAGAGGTTTCATGTAATTAAATCAACATTGCATACCACAACACAGACTTTGCTTTGGAGGACATTTTTGTAACTTTCAATTTACCTTTGACCACTAGGGAATTACTAGTAGCAAACAAGCACAGGATTCCAGGGATCTTTGGAATTCCTAAGATCCATAAATCAGTCTCTGACCCTGCCTTGAGACCCATTGTAGCACCTGTTAGGTCCAAGACTGAAGCTCTGGCCAGGTTTGTAGACTTTAAGATTAAGACATTCCTTGCTGACAAAAGCATATATTAAAGGACTCCTGGTACTTTCTAGAGATTATTTCTAATGTCACATTTATTCCAGAAGCCCTTTTTGTCACCATTGAGATTAAAGATTTATTTTCTATGATCCCCACGAGGAGGGGCTAGATTGGTTTCACCAAGCCATGGTCAAGGGCATTAATATGAGTAACACAGAGATCAACTTAATTCTTCAATATATGGAATTGGTGCTGACCACCAACTATGTATATTACACGCAGCATAGAGATGTGGCAGTGGGGGCAGCTTCAGTGCCCATTTTCACGAATATGGTTTTATGGTTTTGGGAAACCTCTATGGTTCTAAGTTCACCTTTCTCTTCCATGCTTGAAGTTTTCCTAAGGTACCTGGATGACGTCTTCATTTTGTGGAAAGGTAATATAGAGGAGTTGAAGTCTTTCATGTACTTCTTAAACCTTTCCACTGACTTTCTTGAATTCACACATCAATGGAATAAACAGTCAATTGACTTTCTAGACATCGCACTGTCAAAGAACTTGCAGGATCCCAGATATGAATCCAATATTTTCGGGAAGAATACTTTGTTGAATGCTTATTTGAATTTCGATAGTCAGCACCCCACATGGCAGAAAAAGGACTTGGTCAAAGGGCAGTTGCTCAGGCTTGGTAGATTAGTATTTGATGACATGATGTTTCAAACTGAGGTCACTAAACTTTGTGAAATGTTTAAAAATAGAGGGTACCCACAAGACATGTTGGACAATGTTAGTAAATTTGTGTCAGAACACAGAAATCTTAGATATGCCCCTTATTGCAGCAGTCCAATTCCATGATGGGTAAAAATGAGGACAAAAGTCCAGGAAATCCATCACCGGCACTAGTCCTGCAATACATCAAGGATATCTACTCTCTGAAAAACTCCATTAATACCCATTGGAGTACTGTTTCTGGATGCCTTGGGCTAACTAACTGGTTAGTTCAGCAACCTAGACTTGTTTTTAAGAACAGCAACATTTTTAAAACAATATCAAAATGAAATAAGAATCACAAAGAGACAGCTACCAAAGGTTTGGGCATGAAACAATGTGGAGCATGTAAACTAGGCAGATTTATTTTTGAAGGAAGTAGCTTTTCTGTGCATGGTTTTCCCAGAATGATCAGTGTTAAGGGCATGTCTGATTGCACATCTAAGGGGGTTGTGTATATTGCTTTCTGTTCATCTTGTCCAGCATTTTATGTCAGAAAGACTATTGGCCTCCTGTGGACAAGAATTTACCAGCATAGTTACGCAATCAGCAGAGCAAATTCTTGTAAACCCTTTGTAAACATTCTCTGGTGTGTGAAAATTTAAAACAAAATTGGATTTACTACTATTTTAGAGATGGTAGAACACCCAGAAAGGGGAGGTGATTGGAAAACACTTGTTTAAAAGAGATAATTTTATATCAAATACTACCGCTGGGTATTATGATTTACCATCTATCAAACCAGTTTTGAAAATTAAGTTCGACTGCCTATCATAGAATCCCTTTGATCTTTAACGTCTTAAAACTAAATTTATTATATCACTTGATTATACTTTTTATACTATTTATTGAACAATTTACTGAACACTTTTTATATACATATGCTGTTTAATATTTAACATTTATTTAAGTATTTTTTCATTGCTCTGTTGTGAAGAAACAACTTTGAACTAGTTGCAGAACTCTTTTGTATTGTGTTTTCTGGTGTGATTTTAACATTGCAGGTTTAAATGGGTGTATCTCTTTAAATTCTTGTTTTAATTGTGGCGCATTTTCTAGTATTTAAATGTGAGAAATTGTTCCTTAAATTGTTTCTGATGAAGTTCCTTTCATGGTGGAATGAAAGCACTTAAACTAAGTCAAATTAAAGATTCTGCTGGGACATCCGGTGCAGCTTTTTTTTTTATCTGAGTTTCTACAGTACACTGTTCGTGTTTTTGTTTTCTGGTGACTTCCAAGAAGGTTCACATCTAAATCAGCATGGCAGCCCTCCTCACTCATCCCAATCTGCCATCATTGTGTTCCTCATCCTTTTGTATCACTCCCCATCCTGTCTGGAGTACAGTGCCCCCCCCATCACCAATCATGGTTTCCATTATCTGCTGTCCCCTATATTTTTTGTACCCCACGTTTCTCTATTGCTGTATGCATTTGATGTTTGTCTACCATTGCATCCCTCCCTATACCCTCCTTCCTAACTACTCCTTCAGAATGCTGCCTTCTCTCTCTCTCTCTCTGTACCCTTACTCACAAAACAAAAAATGGGCACCTGTCCCAGAAAATTAGTCTCCTCTTAACTTGCCTTCACACCACTCTTCTGTTCCTGTTGTCATTCTGTAAGTTCTTGTATTTCCTCTTCCCCATTTCTGAATATCTTAGTTCCCCATTTCTTTTCCATCTATGTGACAAAATCAGCTGGAACTTTGTTGTGATATGCTTCTATGGACCTCCAGATGTACCTATGTAGCAACTATGGAGCATTTCAAAGAGCACCATTTGCATGACACGTTTCCTGGGTCACATGATCAGTGATAGTGCAATAGATTCATTTGCATGGTTACTGCCATTATTGGGGCTGCAAAGAATCATGATGCAGCATTGTAGCTGGCATGAAAGTGATATGCCAGCACTCATGTATGCTTAATCCCCGCCGGGCAGCATCACACTATTTTACTAGTGCGTGGTCATGTTGTGCTGTTTTCTGACTTCCTCTGTAGTTCCACTTGCATTTCATGTTAGGAACTGTTTCTTCTTTTCCCATTTTTATTCCTGGAGTTACATAGACTGACTCTAAATCAGTATTTCCGAACACTTCCGCTACTAATAATGATATGTAAGGTGATGGTGCAGGGATTATAACATCAGCATCACTCTCAAATCATCAGACTGTCACAATATGATTAATACTTCACATGGCTTGTAAATCAGACAGTCAGGTGAACTCAGAAAAAATTCTTATGTGAAATATAGTCCAAGTTTCTTCTTTAACGTAAAAGTATTTTATTTTTCAAAAAGACAACGTTTTCGCCGTGACCCCTGTCACAGCTTCCTCAGAAGAAGACAAGTAAAACAGCTAAACTGGTCTGTTCAAATACTCAGTTAACAGGAAGTGACAAATAATTGCACTTCCTGCACTAATTTGACTCAATAAAAATAATGAATAAAATCATGAATAATCATAAAACTCCATTGAATTATCTATAAATATTGTATGATAAAAAAACAACATAAAAATGTTCTTACTAGTGCATTTACATTAACATTGTAAAAAATTATGCATTAAACGCACAAAATAATGTACATATAGGCATTACCTAAAGTAGCTCCTTAGTTTAAGAACACATGAAATGTTACAGTTCTCATTGAGGCCATCTAGCCTAAATGCATCTAAATTCAACTGCCATAAAAGTTCGACACACTCAAGAACTATCTGAAAGGGGCCTCCCCTATCGGTTAAAGGTACTTGATCAATACCCATAAAACAAAAAGAGTGGTCAGGGTTACTGCTGACATGTTTTGCTAAGGCATTCTCTAAAAGAGGTTTTTTTATGGCATAAAGGTGCTGGTATATTCTCTCTTTTAGTTTACGATTGGTTTTCCTATGTAAAAGGAAGGGCAGGAATTACACAAAGCAATGTACACCACTGACTTTGAATCACAAGTAATCCTCTGCTTAATGTTGTATTTTTATTCCTAACTATAAAGGAATTTCCAGTTCTCATCACTTTACACATGTTGCAGCATCCACATTTAAATGAACCTCTAGGTCTTATGTGACCATAAGTATTAGAAGTATGCTGTAAAAGTTCTTTCAAATTATTACTTCTCCTGTAAATTACATAGGGGCGCTGACCTAACTTGTCAATCAAGTTAACGGAATTAATAACTAGTGGCCAGTTTTTTAAGATAATGGCCCAAATTCCTGTTGAATTCAAGTTAAATTGGGTTATAAAACTTAAAGAAAAGTTTCTCTGCTGATTTAGTAAGGAATTTTGGTGTGCTAATTCATTATCATTAGTAGACCTACCTACATTAGATTGATCAAGTAGTGGTTTATACAACCCTTTTGTTCTTTTAGTGTCAATTTCATTTATAAGCCCTTCTAAAAGAGGGACAGGGTATCCACGGTTTATAAACATACCTTTCAAAAATTGGCACTCAGCTTTAAAATCGCTGTAAGTGCTACACATCCTGCCTGCACGAACCAGTTGTCCTTTGACAATAGATTTTTTCTGCCTAGGTGGATGTAGACTAGTGTAGTGCAGGAAAGAGTTGCAGTACGTCTGTTTCCTGAAAATGCCAGACAAATAAATCTCTTCATCTACTTCTTTAGTTAGTCTCACGTCCAAGTAGTCTGTTTCTATTGTTGAAAACCTATAAGTAAATTTTAACCATTGTGTAGAATTGTTCAAATAGTCTACAAAAAGTTTTGCTTCAACTTCATTCCCTTTAAAAAGGATAAATATGTCGTCCAAAAACCTAGTGTAATATTTTATCTTCTGCATTACAGTTTCATTAGATAGTATATAAAGGTTTTCCCAAAGGCTACAAACAGGTTAGCCACACTGGCTCCAAGGGAGCCCATGGCTATTCCACATTTTGTAAATAGAATTTATGTTCAAAAACAAAATTGTTTGATGACAGTACTATGCTCAACAGTTCTGTTACAACGTCAATCTCCACTTGTGGTGCATTTAAGTCTTTAAGAAGCAGTTGAATCCATTCAACTGCCTCATTGTGAGGGATGGATGTATATAAATCAATGACATCCACAGTCAAAAAGTTACACTCAAGGTCAAACTTAATACTGTTGATATCACGTAAGAAAGACCAGGAGTCTTTGCAAATAGTAGGTATTTTCTTTACATATTTTGATAGAATACTATCTATCAATTTTGAACAGGGTAGGTCATAGAAGACCTACCATCTATTAATGCCCTCATGGGAGGATTCTTTTGGTCTTTGTGTATCTTGGGTATTCGAACATTACAGGCAACTTTGGCTGAATAATGTCAATATAGTTGTATGTCTCTAAGTCTATTTTGCCTGCTAGGAAAAGGTCACGGAAATACCCACGGGCGACCTTGAACTACATTAATCTCATTAAGGAAGAAGTAACATAGGCATCAGATGATAACACTTGCATCATTTTTCTGTGTATTGAACGTTGTCGAACACTACCAAGCCCCTCCTTTGTCAGGTTTCAAAACCTGACAGTTAAAGAGCCCAGGTTTTAGCCATTCACGTTGTGCAAGTGAAATATTCATCTCATTCAAAGTACTACTTGATTTTTGTGTAGAAAACAGGTGTCTTATATCTAATTCACACATTTGTTCAAATAGTAATAAATTTTGTTGTGTAGGAGGGTTAAAAACGCTAGTCAGTTTCAATTTGTCATTAACATTTGTTGTTTCATTGTTAAAATATAATTTTAAATTTAACTTGCGTATGTAGCATTTCAGATCAATCAAAACTTTAGCTAAACTTCCATAGGTACTTGGAATAAAAGTGTATCCAAGAGCTAACAATTCAACTAGGTCAGAATCTAGTTCCAAAGATGAAAAGTTATAGATAGTAAAGTCTTTCCTTGTGTTAGTGTATATAACAGGGCCTTGCAAAAAATCCCTCGGACCTGTGGGAGAAACATTGTCTGTTAACGTTTCTTCCAATACACATTCCCCCCCTTGTTTCTTCTGTTGATTCCCTAAAAAAACTTTATCATTAGGGAGCTCTAAAGGAACCTGCTTATTCTGGTCAGTTCTCCCTGGTCCTCTTTGGTTCTTATAATTGTAGTTAACAGCAGTGGACCCTTTTAACCTATTACTTCTTCTAACTTCCTGTCTAGGTGTATTAGTAAGGTGTTCACCATTTTCACCTTCCAACGAAATTAATTCAGCATTAACAGAAGTAGAAGGCCCATTTAAACCAACAGTATTGGACCCTGCACTTGGAATGTTCAAATGGGAATATGCTTGGTTAGAAAAATAAGCTGTTCTATCCCTTACTAACTTCTTATTTTTGTTAATTTTTAATTTAAGTAACAAAGCATCAATGCTAGAAAAAATACGGTCATAGTCATATTTAAACTGCAAAAAAGAAGTGTTAATTTTGATTTCTTCATCCAAAACATTCACTTCAGAAATAAGAGACAAGATATGCATATCATAATGTTTAACTATCACGTTTAGCAATTGTAACCCCTGTTCCTGAAACAAACATTTCAATTCTGAAAAATACACTTGGTCCAACAGTAGTCCAGAAGGAGTGAAGTTGTTCCTAAGGCCTTTTGGAACCAGTTTCTCATTTAAACATCCTATACGTACATCCTATATGTACATTACTTTAGGTATTGCCTATATGTACATTATTTTGTGCGTTTAATGCATAATTTTTTACAATGTTAATGTAAATGCACTAGTAAGAACATTTTTATGTTGTTTTTTATCATACAATATTTATAGATAATTCAATGGAGTTTTATGATTATTCATGATTTTATTCATTATTTTTTTTATTGAGTCAAATTAGTGCAGGAAGTGCAATTATTTGTCACTTCCTGTTAACTGAGTATTTGAACAGACCAGTTTAGCTGTTTTACTTGTCTTCTTCTGAGGAAGCTGTGACAGGGTCACAAAACGTTGTCTTTGAAAAATAAAATACTTTTACGTTAAAGAAGAAACTTGGACTTTGTTTCCTGTGGTTAGTATTGACTATCTGGACATCAGGTTGCCTGTTTCTACACATTTTACAAGTTTGTTTGCTCATTTTGACTGTTTGTTGATTGCCATGGATTCAGGCACTCCTGCCAGTCCTGTTAGTCCTAACCTTTGTCTAACAGCTACTTTTGAAAAATCAAGTGAAACAGACTTATTCTCTTTATTGGCTTCCATTTCACAAAAATTGGAAGCTTTACATGTTCGTATGGATGTTTTAGAGCAACTTCCAACTTTTTATAGAAAAGAAAAGTCTGAAACTATTGCAAACCAGAATGTTGTTTCAGTTTCTGACTCGGAAGGGTCTGCTACGTTACTTCCTGCAGCACAACAGCTTAGAGGACTGCCTCCTCGACCAAATAAACAACAGGCAGGAAGTTCTGTTGTTCAAAACGCTACTGCTTCTACCAGTAGGGAAACGGACTTGTTTCCTTCAACTCCATGCATCTTTCGGATCCCTTCTACTAGTCATGCTGTAGGAACTAATGCTAATCCAATTACACCACCAGCATCTAACTTAAATGAGGAGCATAGGATGGAGCCAGTGGAGGAACGCCGAACCTTGAACGACTGGATTAATAAAGAGAACCCGTTTTCGTTTTTGTCAGGCGCTAACACTGGGTCAACTGCCAGCTCTTTTCCTGTTCAAGAAAACGACAACAACTGGTTTAGTGACCGTTTAAAGGTACTTGACATTAAGTTGCTTAAATTAAAAAAACTGCAGCTGGAAGCTGCTTATTTTAGGCAATGTTTAAATGAGAAACTGGTTCCAAAAGGCCTTAGGAACAACTTCACTCCTTCTGGACTACTGTTGGACCAAGTGTATTTTTCAGAATTGAAATGTTTGTTTCAGGAACAGGGGTTACAATTGCTAAACGTGATAGTTAAACATTATGATATGCATATCTTGTCTCTTATTTCTGAAGTGAATGTTTTGGATGAAGAAATCAAAATTAACACTTCTTTTTTGCAGTTTAAATATGACTATGACCGTATTTTTTCTAGCATTGATGCTTTGTTACTTAAATTAAAAATTAACAAAAATAAGAAGTTAGTAAGGGATAGAACAGCTTATTTTTCTAACCAAGCATATTCCCATTTGAACATTCCAAGTGCAGGGTCCAATACTGTTGGTTTAAATGGGCCTTCTACTTCTGTTAATGCTGAATTAATTTCGTTGGAAGGTGAAAATGGTGAACACCTTACTAATACACCTAGACAGGAAGTTAGAAGAAGTAATAGGTTAAAAGGGTCCACTGCTGTTAACTACAATTATAAGAACCAAAGAGGACCAGGGAGAACTGACCAGAATAAGCAGGTTCCTTTAGAGCTCCCTAATGATAAAGTTTTTTTAGGGAATCAACAGAAGAAACAAGGGGGGAATGTGTATTGGAGGAAACGTTAACAGACAATGTTTCTCCCACAGGTCCGAGGGATTTTTTGCAAGGCCCTGTTATATACACTAACACAAGGAAAGACTTTACTATCTATAACTTTTCATCTTTGGAACTAGATTCTGACCTAGTTGAATTGTTAGCTCTTGGATACACTTTTATTCCAAGTACCTATGGAAGTTTAGCTAAAGTTTTGATTGATCTGAAATGCTACATACGCAAGTTAAATTTAAAATTATATTTTAACAATGAAACAACAAATGTTAATGACAAATTGAAACTGACTAGCGTTTTTAACCCTCCTACACAACAAAATTTATTACTATTTGAACAAATGTGTGAATTAGATATAAGACACCTGTTTTCTACACAAAAATCAAGTAGTACTTTGAATGAGATGAATATTTCACTTGCACAACGTGAATGGCTAAAAACCTGGGCTCTTTAACTGTCAGGTTTTGAAACCTGACAAAGGAGGGGCTTGGTAGTGTTCGACAACGTTCAATACACAGAAAAAATGATGCAAGTGTTATCATCTGATGCCTATGTTACTTCTTCCTTAATGAGATTAATGTAGTTCAAGGTACCCGTGGGTATTTCCGTGACCTTTTCCTAGCAGGCAAAATAGACTTAGAGACATACAACTATATTGACATTATTCAGCCAAAGTTGCCTGTAATGTTCGGAATACCCAAGATACACAAAGACCAAAAGAATCCTCCCATGAGGGCATTAATAGATGGTAGGTCTTCTATGACCTACCCCTGTTCAAAATTGATAGATAGTATTCTATCAAAATATGTAAAGAAAATACCTACTATTTGCAAAGACTCCTGGTCTTTCTTCCGTGATATCAACAGTATTAAGTTTGACCTTGAGTGTAACTTTTTGACTGTGGATGTCATTGATTTATATACATCCATCCCTCACAATGAGGCAGTTGAATGGATTCAACTGCTTCTTAAAGACTTAAATGCACCACAAGTGGAGATTGACGTTGTAACAGAACTGTTGAGCATAGTACTGTCATCAAACTTTTGTTTTTGAACATAAATTCTATTTACAAAATGTGGAATAGCCATGGGCTCCCCTTGCTTGAGCCAGTGTGGCTAACCTGTTTGTAGCCTTTTGGGAAAACCTTTATATACTATCTAATGAAACTGTAATGCAGAAGATAAAATATTACACTAGGTTTTCTAGACATCGCACTGTCAAAGAACTTGCAGGATCCCAGATATGAATCCAATATTTTCGGGAAGAATACTTTGTTGAATGCTTATTTGAATTTCGATAGTCAGCACCCCACATGGCAGAAAAAGGACTTGGTCAAAGGGCAGTTGCTCAGGCTTGGTAGATTAGTATTTGATGACATGATGTTTCAAACTGAGGTCACTAAACTTTGTGAAATGTTTAAAATAGAGGGTACCCACAAGACATGTTGGACAATGTTAGTAAATTTGTGTCAGAACACAGAAATCTTAGATATGCCCCTTATTGCAGCAGTCCAATTCCATGATGGGTAAAATGAGGACAAAAGTCCAGGAAATCCATCACCGGCACTAGTCCTGCAATACATCAAGGATATCTACTCTCTGAAAACTCCATTAATACCCATTGAGTACTGTTTCTGGATGCCTTGGGCTAACTAACTGGTTAGTTCAGCAACCTAGACTTGTTTTAAGAACAGCAACATTTTTAAAACAATATCAAAATGAAATAAGAATCACAAAGAGACAGCTACCAAAGGTTTGGGCATGAAACAATGTGGAGCATGTAAACTAGGCAGATTTATTTTTGAAGGAAGTAGCTTTTCTGTGCATGGTTTTCCCAGAATGATCAGTGTTAAGGGCATGTCTGATTGCACATCTAAGGGGTTGTGTATATTGCTTTCTGTTCATCTTGTCCAGCATTTTATGTCAGAAAGACTATTGGCCTCCTGTGGACAAGAATTTACCAGCATAGTTACGCAATCAGCAGAGCAAATTCTTGTAAACCCTTTGTAAACATTCTCTGGTGTGTGAAAATTTAAAACAAAATTGGATTTACTACTATTTTAGAGATGGTAGAACACCCAGAAAGGGGAGGTGATTGGAAAACACTTGTTTAAAAGAGATAATTTTATATCAAATACTACCGCTGGGTATTATGATTTACCATCTATCAAACCAGTTTTGAAAATTAAGTTCGACTGCCTATCATAGAATCCCTTTGATCTTTAACGTCTTAAAACTAAATTTATTATATCACTTGATTATACTTTTTATACTATTTATTGAACAATTTACTGAACACTTTTTATATACATATGCTGTTTAATATTTAACATTTATTTAAGTATTTTTTCATTGCTCTGTTGTGAAGAAACAACTTTGAACTAGTTGCAGAACTCTTTTGTATTGTGTTTTCTGGTGTGATTTTAACATTGCAGGTTTAAATGGGTGTATCTCTTTAAATTCTTGTTTTAATTGTGGCGCATTTTCTAGTATTTAAATGTGAGAAATTGTTCCTTAAATTGTTTCTGATGAAGTTCCTTTCATGGTGGAATGAAAGCACTTAAACTAAGTCAAATTAAAGATTCTGCTGGGACATCCGGTGCAGCTTTTTTTTTTATCTGAGTTTCTACAGTACACTGTTCGTGTTTTGTTTTCTGGTGACTTCCAAGAAGGTTCACATCTAAATCAGCATGGCAGCCCTCCTCACTCATCCCAATCTGCCATCATTGTGTTCCTCATCCTTTTGTATCACTCCCCATCCTGTCTGGAGTACAGTGCCCCCCCCATCACCAATCATGGTTTCCATTATCTGCTGTCCCCTATATTTTTGTACCCCACGTTTCTCTATTGCTGTATGCATTTGATGTTTGTCTACCATTGCATCCCTCCCTATACCCTCCTTCCTAACTACTCCTTCAGAATGCTGCCTTCTCTCTCTCTCTGTACCCTTACTCACAAAACAAAAAATGGGCACCTGTCCCAGAAAATTAGTCTCCTCTTAACTTGCCTTCACACCACTCTTCTGTTCCTGTTGTCATTCTGTAAGTTCTTGTATTTCCTCTTCCCATTTCTGAATATCTTAGTTCCCATTTCTTTTCCATCTATGTGACAAAATCAGCTGGAACTTTGTTGTGATATGCTTCTATGGACCTCCAGATGTACCTATGTAGCAACTATGGAGCATTTCAAAGAGCACCATTTGCATGACACGTTTCCTGGGTCACATGATCAGTGATAGTGCAATAGATTCATTTGCATGGTTACTGCCATTATTGGGGCTGCAAAGAATCATGATGCAGCATTGTAGCTGGCATGAAAGTGATATGCCAGCACTCATGTATGCTTAATCCCCGCCGGGCAGCATCACACTATTTTACTAGTGCGTGGTCATGTTGTGCTGTTTTCTGACTTCCTCTGTAGTTCCACTTGCATTTCATGTTAGGAACTGTTTCTTCTTTTCCCATTTTTATTCCTGGAGTTACATAGACTGACTCTAAATCAGTATTTCCGAACACTTCCGCTACTAATAATGATATGTAAGGTGATGGTGCAGGGATTATAACATCAGCATCACTCTCAAATCATCAGACTGTCACAATATGATTAATACTTCACATGGCTTGTAAATCAGACAGTCAGGTGAACTCAGAAAAAATTCTTATGTGAAATATAATATGCGTATGTAGTTTTATACAGTATTACATTCCAAAAAAGAGCACTGCAGAATGTTTGTATGTGCAATGCAAGTTGAAGTATATATAATTTTAATTGGCTAAACCTTTCTGATGTATTGACTGGTATTTAAGGTAAACACTGGCCAAGTTCATCACAGCACATCACACCGTTTTTCTATTCAGGTTATGCTCTGTTGATATTTGTGTCACAAAAAAGGTACTTGTTGTTATCATTCATCTAAAGGCATCATAAATCTTAAGTATGCAAATATAGCCTTGGCAAAGTGTTTTTCTTAAAATCTCAGAATGTTTCATATGACAGCTCAAATGGAATGTGAAAGTGTTTACCTTTAGAAGCCAAAGAAACAATGGCTGTAATGCACTTCCCTGATTTGGGGAAAAGTAAGTAATGTCTGTCTTGGTATTTACATCTATAGATTGGTTTGGTATGTAGATTATTCTGACTTCACCCTTCCCATTAACCTTTAGCTAATAGAGATATGGAAATGCTGTTTCACTATGTTTTCTTGAATGAATAGTTGAGTCTCATGGTAGTTCTGTAACTGTGTGTTTACAAGACTCTAGTAAGTGAAACATGGAGTATAAATTTAGGTTTGTGGGCTTAGAAACATGAATGTTAGCAGCAGATAATGATTTTGTCACCTTTGCATGTGTTAAGTTGCTTCCTACAAGAAAACACTAACCTTCAACATGTATACCTTTGTTGCATAAACTGCAACTTTTGCTTCTTAAACCTTTTTTAACAAATTAAAATGTAACATCTTTATGTCACTAAAGTATAATGAAGAAGCTGTTCTCATTTCCTTTTAAGTTAGTGATAATTCAACAGATTAATATAATGACTTTCCATGATACAATAAAGCATTTTGAATAGGGGCTAAAAGTGGGACCTTATCATATTCACATACAGCTGTCAGTAGAAGGCGGTTTATCTACGTTGCCTGTGTCACACAGCTAGCACTGCAACACTGCACTTCCACTCAGCAGTCTACCTTCTCTACTCTAGCTGCCCTATATCTTGGTAATTATTCTGGAAATCCCACTGCAAACAATGCATTCAGGCAGCTCATTGCACATACTCTACCCACCATCAAGATCTAATGTCCCCAGACTGTATTCTTCTTTTGCTGTAGGATGTAGGGTCCTAAACTATTTAGCCTCATCTCATAATGTAAATCACTGATGGTATTTACCCTCTTGCTGCTGTCTTCTCTATCTACTCAAGTAATGGGATCTCCCTGACCATGTGTGCTTTGCAAACTGCAAGCGGTACTCTTCACCACAACTACTGCATTGACTGGGATTAGAACCTCCAGGCATCTGGAGTCTACCTTTGCAAGATGCAGCCCAGAGTTATGTTGCTTCTTACTGTAGTCTTCTCTTTCAGCATCTGGTATCCACTGCAGCAATTATACATGGCTGTAACTACGAGCATCTTATACCTTCTGACACTATAGTTCAGCTGCCATTTTGTAGCCCACTGGCTGCTTTAGTCTTCTTACATCCCCTTCTCATCCTAGATCCCCATCCTGTTTTCACTCCTAAATTGCAGTCATCCTATGTTCTCTATATCACCAGCTACATCCAATGCAAATAAAATGCCGAACCCATGACCTAACACTGAACTCTGCATTTCCCCAATGGTTATGATCATTTCCTCAGACAGTTACCCATGATTATTTATGCCTTGAGTCCTTTCTAAAAGCCATACTTTCACCCAGTTAGGCAACCCCCACACTCCTATCTCTCCAACTTTCTTATCAATCATTGAGGGCTGCAGCTGAATACCTTGCGGAAGTTAAGGTATAGAACATCACCCTTCATCCCCTTGTCCAGATCCAATCCAGTCCCAGCACTAGGTAAGGTGATCACATTTATCCTGCAGGATGTTTTAGAAGTAAACTCATGCTGAGTGATGCACTGGAGGTGTTTTTCTTCCATAAATGCTGTCAGATGATAATACATTCACTTGGATTTTAAAATATAAATAGTTGTATATTTTACTAGAGGTTTACCATTTAGAACTGCTTTATTTTAATTATATGAAAGTGTTAATGACTGTTTACTCACTGCTTCTTTTCAAAGCTGAATTATGTTATCATAGAGCACAACTTTTTGAGCATTCTTCAACTTTTTAAAAAGGACAGGTATATTCTATTTGTGTTTGAAAATATGTCTTATACACCTGTAGAGCGTACCACATTAAAGCCACTTCTGTTCTTTTTTTTAGGAAGGAGATTTACGAAAACTAGTCTCATCACTGAGGAGTATATCACTAGAGCTAAAACTATCCTTTTCTTTTTGTTTGTCTGGGACTATTATTAGAACATAGAGGATTCTAACTGGCAGAAAAAGATGTAAAAAGACGTTAGAATTATAAACTTGTTGGACTTTGTTTTCATCCTAAGACTTCAGTGATCATAAGGAAATGGAAACAATATCTACAGATGCAGTTCGTGTTTTTCTGTCAACAGTCTGATGCATGAAGCTGCTCTGGTAGCATATAGTGAAAAAGCCCTGACTATAGCCCAGGAGACCCTAGCTTGATTAGTGACTCAGGCAACTGATCGAGCAGCAGGGAGGGATGGGAATACCCATCTCAGGGGTACATTGGTTTGAACCCTGGTGGAAGGCCAGGGATGTCGCTACAGAAGGAGTTGCAGTGGATGTGAAGTGGGCCTAGCTGAGCTGCTGTGGAGGTGAGGCGATACACCGCTTGTTCATATTGCAATCCCAACCTGGACCAAACCACACTGCCACAAAGAGGAGGGGTGAAAATTGGTAAGTCATACTAGAAAAAAAAGAATGCACAGATGCTCAGACATGTCAAGGCCCTGTTGCCTATGATCCATGACTGGCCCCAGCAATACCAGAATATGTCTGGGGTGCCAAAAGTTAGCTGGAAGACCCAACGTGGATGGGGTATGGTTTCTGGGCTGATGCGACTGAACGGTGGAACAAAAAAAAAATAGTCTAAAGCATGAAACCTTTCATTGTAATCCTCTAGTACCTTAGGGGAAGTCGGCCACCATGGGTAACTACATCATCAATAAAACACCCCTAAAAGTCGATCCATTAGTCGGGGATCTGGCAACTCAAGTAGATAATAACCTAACCTTCGACCGACATGTGTCCAAGGTAGCAAGAAAATCCTGCTGTTTTTCTCAACTTATAAGCAAGGGCATGGCATCCAGGTCCAGAGATATTATCATACCACTATATTTGACCTCATCAGGTCCATTATAGAATTTAATGCCCCCTTCGGTATATACTTGACCAGACACATGCAGCAACTGGAATATCTCCAAAGGTTCCTAACAAAATGAATACAGGGAGTAAACAGACAACCCGTCTACTAGGGGTAACTATTGATAATCATCTCAATTATGATGAACACATAAACTCCACCATTAAGTCTGTTAACAGAAAACTTGGCACACTCTATATAATAAAAACCTTCCTTACCCTCTCTGCAAGGAAAACAATTGCTCAAACCCACCTCATTTCCACCCTTTTTTATGCCTCTGTCATATATACCAACCTATCCAAAAGCAACCTCACTAAACTCTCCATATGTTATAATAGCATAGCTAGATTTATCACAAGTTCCCCCTTTAAAACTCACCACTGCCTTAACATCAAGCAACTAGGGTGGCTAGAACTGCAAAAACCATATACTCTTTCAACAATTGCTTATAACACAAAAGATTCTAAACCTCCCTAACAACACTCCTATCCTGTCTAATCTTATTACTCCTTACAAGAATCTACCTACATTACGCTCTGCTAACAAGCTCCTAGTTTTATCCAACAAAGCTAATAACAAAGCCGGCGATTCTCTTTTCGCTAACACCGTAGGTAAAGTCTGGAATCAACTTCCTGCTGAATCATCTACCATTAATTCTACTTTTCTTTTCAAGAAACATCTTAAAGAACATCTGAAAACACACTGGCTTTGTCCATGTACTAACCCCCACTGATATCTTTTTTCTTCTATTCTATATTCTTAACTCTATCCCTACACCTGCATCCACTGCCTTCAACTCTACTCCTACTCTCCTATAATGAGAATAAGATACATTTATTATTCCTTTAATCTAATAATTGCTCATTCATTTCTAGTGTGATTTGTAAAAAAAAAAAAAAAAAAAAATTGTTTATTTTATGTTTTCTGTATAGAAATGGTTAGTTCAAATTATTAGTATTGCCTAGTTTTATTCTGTAGAATTGCTTAGTTTACCTTTGTCAATTTCCTGTTTGGAGCTTTTCTCCCCGGGCCTCTACTGAAAATGGACATATATCCAGCTAGACTAGCCCGGTCAACAAATGTAAAATAAATAATAAATAAATAAATAATAAATAAACATAATGTCCTATGTTGCTCACCTGAAATCATTCTCTCTTTACTCAGTATCATACAGACTTCTTAGAAATTATTCTTGTTTGGTATATGAGGCAACTCTGGACCCTGTTTTGATGAACCTTTTGCACATCTGCAGAAGCTTCAGAACTACTAGATTAAAAGACCTAAATGTTGCTTGTGACATAAATAGGACATATTAAAGGGATAGATATGTTTCTCAGAGGATTCCCATTTTCTGGAACAGCCTTCCAATCTACATGAAGTAGAGTTCCTCCCTGTCCCTATTTAAGTACAACTTGCACAACTGGATCGGTAATCAGAAATTCTCCCCTGGTCTGGATCCTAAGTCTCTGATGGATAGACTAGGTCAGTAAATCACCACCTATATAAATCATATTTGTGGGTCACATCTGGGTTGCATGGCTAGGCTTATAAGGTCCTTACTGGTTTTTAGCCTAGTATACACCTCTGAAGCTTTTGTAACTGAGATTTGTGAAATCAGATATTTTAAAGGTAAGTAGTTTTAATTTGTTCACTTATCGAAGATCATAGCTGACGACTTTTCTAGTGAAGAGTATCGTCACAGAACTAGACCGACATTTACTATATGCACTATAGTAAAAAGAGAAGGTCTATCAGCTCTTATAATATAATGTTGGTTCATTAAAGAAATGATTAGTACCTGAGGTTTTAGTATCAGATTAGCACTCTGGTGACAAAGTGACCTGAGTTCAAGTAATGGGTACTGTCACTGGTGAGGTATCAACAGACACTCCTCAGAAATACTCTGTATACATTTAAGTATGAGCATAGAAACATTTTGAGTCGCAGTTAATTCTAGTAAGAAGGCACTTAAAAGCACTGCGCTAGGACTGACATGAGAGTCAGTGGTTATAACATATTCTGGAAATGACAGCTTATCTTGGAGTGACAGGTATTACTCATAAAAAGAAGTTATGCACTCACCAAAACATTCCATCTGTCTTGTTAATTTTCGTTTTTCCTCAACATGTGGGTTCGGTTCTGATCCCTCGGAACCAACTCGGATGCTTCTACAGCTTGTGGAGACCAAAAACTCTCAAGCTCAGTCTTTACCCACAACGCACTACTCACATTACCTCAGATCAAGCTTGCTGATGGAAAACACGATAGAAAGAAAATAATTTCAGGTCAACCATATTTGGAACTAGAACTACACCAACAAATTGTAATAATCATTGTCAAGGCACATTTTTCCAAATGTAAAACACCTGGGGAGGGGGATGGAGGTTGGGGAGCTGAGGAAAAATTAAAATCGACAGCACAGATGGAACGTTATGGGGAGTACATAACTTCTTTATCTGATGTTGTCAATTTTATTTTATCCTTAACATGTGGGACAGAGTCCCCAGCTACCTATAGATCTGCATGGACTCAAGGAAAGATATTCCTAAGCACCATTGAGCCAAATGATGCCATACTTCGAGAGACCAAATCCAATTTGTAATGCATAATAAAGGTATGGGGAGACACCAAAGTAGCTGCTGCACAAATGTCATCCATGGATGCTAAAGACTGAAAAACAGATGAAGTTGCTACAGCTTTAGTCGAATGAGCTTAAAACACTAAAGTTGCTATAAATGAAGAAAATACAGTCAGTGAGCCATTTAGCCAACATCACCCTGTTTACTTGCTTCCCTGCCTTGGTATGCGAAAAGGAAATAAATAACTGATCAGCTTTTCGGAAGTCCTTTGTCCTTTGAAGATAGAACTTTAACTGTCTGTGAACATCCAACAGATGCAGGGCATATTCACTCTTGTTGGAATATTCAGGAGAGATCACTGGAAGATTAATGCACTGATTAAGGCTAGACATAGAAACTATCTTCGGTAGAAAGGATGAATTGGTATGAAGTGAAACTCTGTCTTTATAGAAAACCAGGTATGGTGGTTTAGATAAAAGGGCTTGAATCTCTGAAATTCTTCAAGCAAAAGTAATTGTTATCAAGAAAATCGATTTCCAAGACAAAAACTTCAAATCACAAACACTAGCAGTTTCAAAGAGAGGGTGAATGATTGCTTGTAACATCAGATTAAGATCCCAAGGAGGGGTAGGATCCTTGTAAAGAGGTTTTAAGATAATGGTACCCCTTAAAAAGGGCTTTACAAAGTTTGTATATTTGTAAGCCAATGTGAAAGTTGGAGACAGCCACTAACTGGACTTTAACTGTGGAGGCCAAAGATCCATCATTGAAAAGTGTGGCTAAAGATTGAAGAATCTCATGAACTGGAGCTGAAAAGAGGTCAAACTTATTTTGGAGAGTTCAATGTACAATCCGTTTTGACTTACTATTGTAGAGCTTTCATGTAGAAGGTTTGTATGGAGACAAAAGAATGTGTTGGACTGGGGAAGAGAGCATAGGAAGTCAGGCTACTAGTGGAACTAGAGAAGCCAAGCTGTCAGCTTGAGGTTTGGATTGACTGAGTGAACTATGCCTGTTGAGTAAGACAGGAGATCTGACATTGGATCCAGCATCCAGGGTTGTTGCAACAGATGAGGCGAAAGGAAGGGAACCAAAAACGCCAAGTGCCAATAGGGAGCAATGAGGATGACCTTGCTGTTCAACTTGACTGCTTTCTGTAGGAATTTGGGAATTAATGGAGTTGGTGGAAAGGTATATAGGAGACTGGGGGGGTCAACTGTGCTGTAGAACATCCCTCAGAAATTCCCCTTCTGGGGGAATGAGGACAAACTAGCTGCTACATTTGTTGTTTAGGGGCAAGGCAAATAGGTCGTAGTAGGGCTGACGCCAAGTCCAGAAAATCTTGTCCGACATTTTTGATTGATTGAAGCACCATTCATGAGGTAATAGAACGCACCTGCACAATTTTTCCACTATCATATATGACCTCCCTGGAATGTGCTTTACTATCAGAAAGCGGTGGGATGAGATCACCCACTGCCACATCCTGAGGGCTTCTCAGCACAAAAGATAGGATCTGGTTCCCCCTTGTTTGTTGATGTATCAGACTACAGACATGTTGTCTGACTTGCAATAGCTCCTGAAGGGAGAGGATCCTGAAATGCTTGCAATGCCAATAGTACAGCTCTTATCTCCAGAAGATTTATGTGCAGATTGGCCTCTGTTGGAGACCAAGTGCCTTGGACTGTCTTCCCCTGCCAATGCCCCCCAACCCTAGCTGGGAAGAGTCCATGGTCACTGGCCCATGGGAAAATTAATGGGCAGCCTAGAGAAACTTTATTTGAATGATCCCACCAATTGAGATTCCTTTTGCAAGTGCTGGTGATAGAGATGGGCATCAACATTGACTGGAGAAAACTGGACCACTGTGTTGCAAGCAACCATTGTAGAATTCTCATATGAAACCTGGTCAGGGGATCCAGAGTTATAGCAGCTGCCATGGACCCCAGTGCTTGTAGAACTGAATGCACTGGAACTTTGTGGTTCTTGATTACGGCTAGTATTTGACTACTGATTGTTTCCAGTCTTCTCAGGGGAAGTGAGGCTATTTCAGTCCTCATGTTCAAGGAAGCTCCTATAAAGTCTATTGTTTGAATTGGTTCCAGCAGAGATTTTTCCAAGTTTATTGTAATTCCCTTGTAAGAGCATAGATGTAGAACCGTCTCTCTTGCCTCCAACAGTCGATGCCCAGCGGTAGCAGTGATGGGCCAGTCATCCAGATATGGAAATACACAGAATCCTTGCAATCTCAAGTGAGCTGCTACTACTGCCATGCAGCTAATGAACACCCTGGGGGCTGCGGTGAATCCAAAGGGCAGAACCCTGAATTGGTAGTGACTGTCTCCCAACCATAAACGAAGGAACCTTCTTGAGCATCTGTCCAGTTTTATGTGGTAGTAAGCATTTTGAAGGTATGTCAAGTACACCCAATCATCCTTTCCCAGAAAGGGAAGAATGGACCGAACTGTGAACATCCGAAATTTGTTTTTCAAACAGATTTGCTCAAGGTGCTGAGATCCAGAGTGGATCTCCAGTCCCCTGTCTTTTTTTAGCAGTAAAAAGAATCTTGAGTAAAATCTGAATTCTCTCTGGTCTGGAGGGACCTCTTGGATAACTCTTTTTTTCTAGCAGTTGCTGAATCTGTATGGCTGCTTGTTCCCTCTGACTGGGAGGGACCTCTGGGAATTTCTTTGAAGAGGGAGGGGGTTGGGAAAAAGGTATCATATAACCTCTGGAAATGATCCTCTGAACCCATGTATCTGAAATGATTAGTAGCCAAGCTCTGATGCAGGGATAACCGACTCCCAATTGCCTCCAGAGAGGGACAATTGGGACTCCTTTCACGTGCACTAGAAGAGTTTACCAGAGAAGGAATCTCTGTAACCCTAATTCTGCAGGTCTCCTCTGGCACAAGGGTGGTGTTTTCTGTTGATGTTTCCCCCTTTTCCCTTAGGGGAACTCTCACCAAATGTGTCCTGGTTAAACTGGTGGAATTTTCTGAACCACATTTTCCAACTGCTTCTCTGATTCCTAGAAAAAGGTCTCTGTGTAGTAAAAAACATACCCCATAGCAGAAAGGGATTTGCCATTTTTCTCACACCTGGTTAATGTGTGTCTGACTGTAGGACCAAATAGGGACAAGCTGTTGACAAATAAAGACTTTAAGAGCTCCACAAAGTCACATAAGTGCATCCAGGCATGCCTCCTTATGGAAATGTCTGAATCCGCTACTCTAGTTGTTTCTTCGGCAGCTCCTGAGAGGGTATCTGAAGGCAGCTCCTGAGAGGGTATCTGAAAGTTCTTTAATCAGATCTCTCTGCAGTCCCTCTGCAGTCTAGCAAAATGTGCCAGGTAATTCAAGGACCGAAGAGCAAAGGTCGATGATGCATAAACTTGCTTCCCAAACCAATCCATCATAGCTGCTACCACCATAGCATCCAAAAAGATTTATCCTCAGGGGCAGTGATAATTGTGTCTCGTCTCTTGGAAATCAGCTCAGTGGTGTCAGGTGCCTTTCACACCCACTGAGAGATTAACTCAATGAGCCATCAGCAGGCAGAGACACCCAGGAGGTGGATGTGCAGGTACCAAAAGCCTGCAGGTACACAGATTCCTAAGTTGAAGGGTTAATGGACTTCCAACCACTCCTCTGCTTAAGGATCTCTAAGATATTTCCTAAGGAGACATCTTCAGGAGGAGATCTCCCCTGAGGCAGAAGCCAGTGCTGAGCTTATCTGTGCAGAAGCACTCAGGTGCAGGGAAGGCTCTGAAAAACATGAACTGACCCTAACCCCTCAGCGGTGACAGGCAAGCTATGGCCCCGAGAGCTCTCCGTCTCTGAATGAGCCGAAGAACTCACACGCACGCGCACCTGCCAAAGGAAGACACATACTCATGGAAGAAGAATAAGGAAGAACAATTTTTTATTACTAAACAGCAAAGAAAGAAAGTTATGGAAAGGTTAACTATCTACAATGATAGTAGAGGTCTACACAAGTAGCTGAAAGAAGAAGAGATACTAGCGATAGTACCTAGAGTACTTTCGTACAAAAGAAAAAGGGTAAGGATAGAAAAAAGGCAAAATACAGCAACAATAAGTGAAAATTCACTTATCTGGCTAGAGAGACTGGTAACCATGACTGCATCGCAAGACGGCAAATGAGATCTGGGGTAATGTGAGTAATGCACTGTTGGTAAGGACTGAGCTCAAGAGTTTTTGGCCTCCATGAGCTGTAGAAGGTTCCAAGGGATCACAACTGACCCTACACATTCAGGAGAAAATTGACAACATCAGATCTAAAGGTAATAATGCACATTTGCTTTATGCTCCTAAGGCTAGTCAACCTCATGAACACATAAATGGAAGGCAGTAGTCTGGATCTGGACTCCATAATGCATGTTGTTCCACTACTGAGTGGCAGTAGTGGGATTCAAACTTCAGCCATTCATCACAAATGACTCCAACCAATCTCTGCAAATCTTTCAATCACCTGCTCCTCTTCTAAGGTAAGGATGTGTGGTCTGTAGTTCTCTGGGGTGGCCATGCTGTTCACAAAATCTTTACCATCAATGAGATACTCCGGCTGTGATTTTGAAATCTTATCAGGAGAGACAATTCATTGCTTTTATATCTACAGCCTAAACTGGATATCAGTAGACTTTCCCATTTATTGTGGCTGCCTTAAAATGTTATCGGTCAGCTTTTGGCTTTATTACCGCGATGGTAACCTGCATACCACCTTGACAAATATTTGATGCTGTACTTTGTTTTTTTCCAGCTTGTGCAGAGGAGGAGTGCATGTCATCATTCGCCAAACTTATGACTGACACTAGTGTGGTGCATGTCATCATTCAGCAAGCTTATGACTGACACTAGTGTGGTGCATGTCACCGTTCGCCAAGCTTATGACTGACACTAGTGTGGTGCATGTCATCATTCCCAAGCTTATCACTGACACTAATGTGGTGCATGTCATTATTCGCCAAGGTTATGACTGACACTACTGTGGTGGATGTCATCATTCGCCAAGCTTATGACTGACGCTAGTGTGGTGCATGTCATCATTCGCCATGCTTACGACTGACGCTAGTGTGGTGCATGTCATCATTCGCCAAGGTTATGACTGACACTAGTGTGGTGCATGTCATCATTCGCCAAGGTTATGACTGACACTAGTGGGGTACATGTCATCACTCGCCAAGCTTATGACTGACACTAGTGTGGTGCATGTCATCATTTACCAAGCTTATGACTGACACTGGTGCAGTGCATGTCATCATTCGCCAAGGTTATGACTGACACTAGTGAGGTGCATGTCATCACTCTCCAAGCTTATGACTGACACTAATGTGGTGCATGTCATCATTCGCCAAGCTTATGACTGACACTAGTGTGGTGCCAAGCTTATGACTGACACTAGTGTGGTGCATGTCATCATTCACCAAGCTTATGACTGACACTACAGTGGTGCATGTCATCATTCACCAAGCTTATGACTGACACTAGTGTGGTGCATGTCATCATTCGCCAAGCTTATGACTGACACTAGTGTGGTGCATTGCATCATTCCCAAGCTTATGATTGACAATAGTGTGGTGCATGTCATCATTCAGCAAGCTTATGTCTGACACTAGTGTGGTGTATGTCATCATTCGCCAAGCTTATGACTGACACTAGTGTGGTGCATGTCATCATTCGCCAAGCTTATGACTGACACTAGTGTGGAGCATGTCATCATTCACCAAGCTTATGACTGACACTAGTGTGGTGCATGTCACCATTCGCCAAGCTTATGACTCACACTAGTGTGGTGCATGTCATCATTCGCCAAGCTTATGACTGACACTAGTGTGGTGCATGTCATCATTCCCAAGCCTATGACTGACACTAATGTAGTGCATGTCATCATTTGCCAAGCTTATGACTGATGCTAGTGTGGTGCATGTCATAATTCACCATGCTTATGACTGACGCTATTGTGGTGCATGTCATCATTCGCCAAGCTTATGACTGACACTAGTGTGGTGCATGTCATCATTCGCCAAGCTTATGACTGACACTACAGTGGTGCATGTCATCATTCGCCAAGCTTATGACTGACACTAGTGTGGTGCATGTCATCATTCGCCAAGCTTATGACTGACACTAGTGTGGTGCATTGCATCATTCCCAAGCTTATGACTGACACTAGTGTGGTGCATGTCATCATTCGCCAAGCTTATGACTGACACTAGTGTGGTGCATGTCATCATTCGCCAAGCTTATGACTGACACTGGTGCGGTGCATGTCATCATTCGCCAAGCTTATGACTGACACTAGGGTGGTGCATGTCATCATTCGCCAAGCTTATGACTGACACTAGTGTGGTGCATGTCATCATTCGCCAAGCTTATGACTGACACTAGTGTGGTGCATGTCATCATTTGCCAAGCTTATGACTGACACTAGTGTGGTGTTTTCTAAGATTTATTGCCTCTTTCAGTAACTTTATTTGGCAGTGTGCTGCTTATCAGAATGTCAGCAATTATTGTCCTTTTACAGTGTTCTTGGGAAGGCGTTTTAGATATCTGACAACATTATTGTCAGATGACATTTTCATCCTATAATATTCAGCCATAGTTCATACTAGAGCCAAGAAGATAAGTAAAATTTGCAAGATTTTCAAAAAAGTTTGATCTTTGAGCTCATATATATAAAATTTTATTTTTATGGTCTTTTTATATATATATTTTTAATGATGATTAATAATCTGTGACTGTTAAGGTTTTTTTTTTTATTTTGGCTCACCTACTTAAGTTGTTTAATGTCTGTCCTTTCATTTGCTCTTTCCTTCAGCTTTATTGAGTGAAGTACCTTAGTATTTATGATGGAAGGAGATAGTTAATGACAGAGATTATGTATCGACTAGTTGCCCTTTCTTTTTTATGTCAAATCCCAAACCACACATTTTTATTTGTGTAGGTGTCTGGACACTCTTCTTCCATAAAGGCACTGGTTGAGGATGCAGTCCTGTTTTGACCTCCCTTTATTAGAGGTCAGCTGTATTCTTGTCAGCATTATCAGAATCCATCTTTGGGTCAAACATCCTGGAGTTGTTACCGCACCATTTCAAGGAGCCTGCCTGTCATCTGAGGCCAATATCTGTGACCCAGCTCCCTTGGTCCCTTTGGGCACTCTATAGCATTATGAGGACCATCTGTTACAAGCCTGGCATTGTCTCAGTTTTGTTGCGGAATGTGGACCTGGGCTTTTTAATGTAAATGTGGCCTGATTACAACTTTGGGCAGAGAGCCTCGGTTGTGCAATATCAATAATGCAACAGGATCAGGAAGGAAGGTTACCATGTTTTTATATGAATTACAGCTAATTCATGTTTCTTGTTGAAACACCAAAACCCTCATGTGTGTTATGGGTATGAGAAAAAACTATAGGCTTTTTCTCATTTATCATCCAGCTATTAACATGCAAAATGTTCCACGAGAACTCCCTGATTTCGTTCTTCACAAACTGTTAGCTTATCATAACTGTTTAGGTATTGGGAATTCCAGCATCCACATGTAGAATAAATCCTAAGCTCTCATGAAACAGTGTAAGTCTATTATGAGCAGCTTTTAGTTTGACAAACTATTATAACTCTTAACTGAGACCTTCTAGGCTCCATGTTTGGCACTGTCACTTCTGGACTACTGGTGGGATCGGTTAGTTTGTCTGTACTCCATGTGCTTCACTTAAACCTGCAGCTTACCTTTACTGGATCTTCAGAGCTTGAGCTGCTGATGTTCAGGAATGGGAGAAATGCTACAATGTGTCACCTTCTACATGTACTCACACAAGCTCCTGCAGCACACAGTATGGACTTGAATCAGTCTGTGGGGCAGCATATCTCTTGTTGAAACTAGTCAGTGATTCTCTGACCTCTATGAGTTCTTCAAACAATTCTTGGAAACCATTATTTCATCTCTGCTGCAGTAATTTCATGCACTTGGTTTAAAGGAAGTGGTCACCTACTTGCAGACTGAATCCCAGGATCCACATTTTTTTTTCTGCCTGCAGATGTTTAGTCCAGTTAATCACATCAGGACCTTCCCAAAACCGAGATGTTTCCACTGTCCTGAACAAAGGAAGGGGGTTCAAATGGCACAAATCGTCATGATTTTTTTCATGAACCCTATTTCCTTTGATAATTAATTTTCAGGTAAGATTACTGACAGGGGTATTAGTATATAACCTGAATTCTCTCTACATAGCTTTTGGAACCATTCAAGGCTGTTTTCAGAGCTCATCACAGTTCTGAGACCAGCTCTACCTAGAGTAGTAAATAGTCTGTTAATGGTTATGGATCAGTTTTTATGCACAGTTTTCATACTGTTAGATCTTTTCTTAGGCATTTATCATTGTGAATTTTTACATCCTGTTGAACTGCATTCACATTTATTGGGGTTCATCTGCCATATTCCTTATCTGGTTTACCTCCCTCCTCTCAGTCACACTAAGAGGGCAGTGTGTGGCATCCCATGTTCATCTGCCCACTCTGTCCCATGGCTCTGGTGCTGTAGCATGTGTCCACGTCTCCACTGACAAACACTGGATGCCTTCATTATAGCTGTTATTCTCTATTTCTTGGGGCTGTATTGCAGCCCATAATAACACCCAAGGCTATTCAAATGCCATTTTCAGTTTGAAGAAGGGCAGTAACCTATCAGTCCAAGAAAAAAAGAAAAACAAGGTGGTGGTCTTTCATGACACCATTAGGTTCTCTTCAGCTTCAGCTCTCATCTCAGTTTTAATATATGATGACCCTCAACTGAAGTTTGTTTCAAGGGCTTATAATTTGGGTGTGAAAACATATCAAGCTGACACTATCAGATCAACTCTTAGCTTTCATGCTGTCCAACTTTTTCCATATAAGGAGCATTTCACATGTGGCATTTTCTTCCATCTAATGACATTTCTGTTCTGATACATGAATTGATTATTTCAACTACTACAAGAACAGACTGATGTACAAGTTGTCAGACTAGCAACTGAACAATTTAGAGCTACTGTAGAAATCTACATGAAGACTTTTATCCACTGCACACAGCAATGTGATACAAGTGTGCTGTAGAATTTATAAAAACTTTTTCATCAATTCTCAAGCAAATTTCTAGGTGCTAGTCATAGTATATTCTACCCTACACATCCTGGGTATTACTTAGCACATGGAACATTTGACCTGGGTACTAGTATCACATGGAACTTTGGTCTGGATATTAGTTATAACATAGGACTTTTTTGTTTGGGTACTAGTTATCACATGGAACTTTTTGCCTAGGTACTAGTTATCACATGGAAATTTTTGCCTCGGTACTAGTTATCACATGGAGCTTTTTGCCTAGGTACTAGTTATCACATGGAACATTTGGCCTGGGTACTAGTCATTGCATGGAAGTTTTTGTATGGTTACTAGTTATCACATGGACATTTTTGATTGGGTACTAGTTATAACATTGAACGTTTTGCTTTGTACGAGTTATCTCATGGGACTTTTTGCCTAGGTACTAGTTATCACTTGGAATTTTTTGTTTGGGTACTAGTTATCACATGAAACTTTTTGCTTGGATACTAGTCATCACATGGAACCTTTGCCACTCTTTGGACCAGCATGTCCACTGTACTCATCCACACTGGGATTGCTGGTAGTTCAAAGGAGGCAGCTCACATCTTTTGCTTATCTGGGCCTACTCCTTGGGAGTCCTACAACCTCACTGGATCAGGAAGCTCCCATTGGAGGATGGTTCAAAGAGCATTACAGTTAAATGAATTTGACTAGTAGCAGCTTTGAATAGGTATATTTGTCTGAGTTAGCAAGATTCTTTAGGATATTAAACTCCATTTGTTATTGAAGATCATTGAATTATACTTTGTATGTTTTCATATTTTGACTTATATGGGGCATAGCACTTTGTTGCATAAATGATTCTGATTAAACTAATTTACAATAAATGTTATGCATGTGTGCCAGGTTGTTAATGAGACACTCTGCCTCTGTATATTCGGTGAGCAAAAGGAAGAAGTGAACTGAGAAAAAAAATATTAAAGCACAGGCATAAACATAGTTTTGTGCAGGGACTGCAAAGACATATTGGTTATTTTGTCCAGTCTCTGAAATATATTCCTTGGAATGTTCATGAGATGATATACGTTGTGAATAGGTTTTCATATTTGAAAGTACTTGTGCTTGCAAATTTAACACAAAATAATAATTTTGCTTGTCTTGGTTCTTATTAAATGTTGTATGGCCTTAATTTCATGAGCAGAAGCAAAAATGTTTGAGTACACACACATGCAACCAAAAGCCAGTTTCAAGGAAGGAAAATGAACCTTCATCAGATCTTCAGGACATAATATAGGAGCTGTCTTTTTCATGAGTAGTAGTATAAATCTGGGGTGATTTTAAGCCTGCAAAACAAAAAAAAGCAGAATTGTACCTTTATTGGCTTTTAAATTTTATTTCTGAC
Organism: Protopterus annectens; assembly: GCF_019279795.1. Taxonomy (NCBI): domain Eukaryota; kingdom Metazoa; phylum Chordata; order Ceratodontiformes; family Protopteridae; genus Protopterus; species Protopterus annectens. Next base: position 32,038,251 of record NC_056739.1, read on the forward strand.
TTTTGATTTAATCTTTTTGTGACCATCTATGAATAAGAACAGAAAACTGATTGGTTCCTTCTCAGTAGTGATTTTATTTAGCACATCGCAAATCAGCTTGAGAAGCACTGTTGTTTATTGCGACACTTTCAGTCACAGCATAAACAGTCACAGCTGAAAGGTGTTAAGTTTTTGCTGTTTACATTATTAATATGTGAACGTTAGGTTGTCACAGATGCTGGTCTTTGGTTTTTCATAACAGGAGACAGAAAATAGGGAAAAGTTAAATTTCATTTTTTACAGAAGAGCACAGTTGTCGGAGAATGAAGCGCCTGTCTGAATAATGCTGCAGAAATGTCCAACGAATGTAAAGCAAACATAGAGGTCACACACACGGCCACTAGGAAGCAAAAACATATATATCAAAGACAGAAACATAGCACAAATAGAATACATAACATATTTCAAAGCTTATGTACATAGCTCTACTAGTAGTATGTGCTATGATTTTACACCTAGTGGCCATGTGTGTGACCTCTCTGTTTTACATTCATTGTATTTAATTTTTGTTTAACATTTGAAATACAGATGACACTGGAGTTAAAGTTAGTATATACCCACCATGGGGGTGCAGGGGGAGCTTGCCTACATTTAAACAAAAAAAATTGTGATATAGGGTAACTATGTGCATTGCAAATGGCAAAGTTTGAAATGGAATGCAGTTGTATATTTGCTGTGGTGGTGATTAAATCCAGCTCAACTAAGCATTATGCAATTAAGGAAAGTAAATCAACCTCCTTCTGAATTTAAAAATATATTGTAAGAATCTAAACTGGTAGCATTGCAACACTGGGTGAGGTGCTGTAAGGATTACATTGTAAATGTGGGTTACAAACATTTCAAAGCACTAAAGATATGAGTAATAAGTTATATACTTACCATAACATTCTATGTTTGTTGCCCAGCTCACCTATATTCTTGCAAGTTGGGTTCAGAGTCATTCACGGCTCCAATTTGCCCGAATACTAAAGCTCGAGAGCTTCCACTGGCTCGCGGCTAACCCCCCCTCCCATGATCCTCTGGGCTACATCCCCAGATCATGTTTGCAAGTGAAAGATTAGACTAATTAAAAAATAGGGCAGAAAATATATTTATATCCAAGTACAGATGTTTGGTATGAGACAAAAAAAAACTGAGACTCCAAATCATCATAACTATGTACATAAGAATTGAATTATCCACCCATTCCTCCAGGAACTTAGGATGGGTGTAGGAGGGTGGGACACAAGAATGTAGGCGAGATGGACATCAAACATAAAACGTTATGGTAAGTACATAACTTCTTAATGTTACGTTGTCCTATCTCACCGTAATTCTTGCAGGATGGGACAGTGTCCCTAGCACCTTAATCCCCAGGTGACTAAGGAGAAAATGCTCTTTAATACAGTGGATCCAAAGGAAGACCTGTTCCAGGAAGCCACATCTAATTTGTAATGAGTGATAAAGGTATGAAGTCTCACCCATGTGGCAGCTGCACAAATAGAGTCTATAGGAAGTTTGGCCTGAAAAGCCAAGGACGTAGAGACTGTTCTTGTGGAATGTCCCTTTATCTTCCCAGGCAGTTGTTTATTATCCTTACTGTAAGAGAAAGAAATGCAATCAGTCAGCCATTTTGACAAGGTTACTTTGGAAACTGGTAACCATTTCTTTTTATCAGAAAAGGGCACAAAAAGCTGGCTGGATTTCCTGAGGTCTTTTGTTCTATGCAAATAAAAGCATAGCTGCCTATGTACATCCAACAGGTGCAATCTATATTCTGCCTTGTCACTGTAGTTTGGAAAAAACACGGGGAATTCAATGGATTGGTTTTTATTGTTCTCCAAACAGACTTTTGGAAGGAACAATGGATTGGTTCTCAAGGATACCCTATCTTTGTGGAAAATGATATAAGGGAAATGAATAGAAAGAGCTTGTAATTCCGATACTCGTCTGGCAGAGGTTATGGCTACTAAAAAGAGTCTTCCACGACAAAAACTTAAAATCACAAGATGATGAGGGTTCAAAAGGTGGTGAAATCAATGAGTTCAGCACAAGACTTAGGTCCCAAGGGGCTGGGGGCTCTTTAATTGGGGGTCTGACTAAAAAAGTGCCTTTAAGGAAAGCTTTACATAACCTATGAGACATAATGGGAGCTCCCATTTCCCCAGTATGGAAATTAGAAATGGCTGCCAATTGAACTCTAATTGTTGCTGCTACAGCTCCTTCATCAAAGAGTTTGTAGAGAAATTCCAGTATAGTGGTAATAGGAGCTGTAAAAGGTTCTATGTTCTGTCCCGCAGCCCAGCATGAAAATCTTTTCCACTAACGTGCATACAATCTCCTCGTGGACAGTTTAGGGGAAGAGCTAAGAATATGACTGACTGCAGGAGATAAAGAACAACACCTGGCTAAGTGTGGAATTGCAGCAGCTATGCTGTCAGCTTGAGGGTTTGTATGGATGGATGGAACGCCCCCGATGAGTGGGTCAAAGGGTCTGGAACTGGGTCCAGAATCCATGGTTCCACCAGCAAATGGGTCCAGAGAAAGGGTAACCAAACCTGTCAAGGCCAGTAAGGTGTAATGAGAATCATCTTGCTTTTCAACATGCTGGCTTTCTGAAGTACTTTGGGTATTAAGGGGAATGGGGGAAAGGCATAGAGTAGTACCAGGGGCCAATCGTGAACTAGTGCATCCCTTGGTGACTTCCCCGGAGGAGGAATGAGGGCAAAGTAGTTGCTGCATTTGGCATTCATGGCAGTGGTGAAAAGGTCGCAGCAAGGTTGGCCCCATTTTTGGAAAATCTCTTCCACAATCTCTGTTTTCAGGGAACACTTGTGAGGCAACAGAATAGCTCTGCTGAGTTTGTCCGCTATCACATTAGATGTCCCTAGGATGTGCGTTGTGATCAGAAAGCATTGAGAAGTGATCGCTCATTGCCAAACTCGTTGTGTCTCCTGACATAGTGGGTAGGATTTGGTTCCTCCCTGCTTGCTTATGTACCATACTACTGACATGTTGTCTGTCTGAATTGCAACTGTCCCTGTCGGTAGACAGTCCTGAAATACCTACAACGCATAGAGCACCGCTCTTATCTCCAGAACGTTGATGTGCAAGTGGCTTTCGTATTCTTGCCATAGGCCTTGGACTGTCATCCCCAGATAATGCCCCCCCACCCGATCTGGGAAGTGTCCGTTGTCAGTACTGCATTGGGTTGAGGAAGGGCAAGGGGTCGTCCCTGATACAACTGGTCCATCTGCACCGGATCTCCACCAAAGGAGATCTTTTCTGCAAAAATCCATGATAATAATCTGATATGAAAGACCATTGAGCAAATAGCAACCACTGCAGAACCCTCATGTGAAGTCATGCTAGGGGAACTAAAAGAATAGCTGCTGCCATGGTACCCAGAACCTGCAACACATATCTGGCCTGAACTTTCTTTTTTGACATCAAAATCCTGATTTGATGATGAGGGAACTGTATTTTGTCTGGGGTAAGTTTTGCCATCATATTTCTTGAATCCAGTTCTGTGCCTAAGAAGGTAATATGCTGAGATGGCGACAAGACAGATTTTTTTAAAAGTTTACTGTGATGCCTAGTCTGGCACAAAGTGACATTGTTTCATCTCTTGCTCGTAGTAGTAGATGCTTGGTGGTGGCAGATAGGAGCCAGTCGTCTAGATATGGAAAAATAACGGAATCCCTGATGTCTCAAGTGAGCCGTTACCACTGCCATGCATTTGGTGAGCACTCTGAGGGCTGTAGTGAGACCAAAGAGCATGACTCAAAATTGGTAATGACTGGCTCCCAGCCAAAAGCACAAGTGTCTCCTGAATCACCTGTCCATATTTATGTGGTAGTGTACTGATCCTGAAGATCTAGTGAACATATCCAATTGTCTTTCCCGATAAACGGGAATATTGACTGCAGAGTTACCATCCGGAGCTTTGACTTCTTCAATGCTGAAGAAAAGACATGCTTTCCATACCTGTCCATGGTCCTAGACTTCTTGTTAGGGGGATGGACAGATGAGGAGGTCTCCTTCTTAGTGGCTGCCACCACCACTATTGCATCTACAGGGACAACCTTTGTCAGGAATTCCCTCTCTGAGGGGGCAGTAATCAATTTGTTAGGCCTCCTCGGAACAGGCTCCACTGTATCAGGAGATGTCCAGGCCTTACAAGAAATTGCATCCAACAGTTGGTCAAAAGGGGGAGTCACCTAGGAGGTGGAAGGGTGAGACCCAAAAACATTCAGGTATACCGACTCATCTTCTGAAGTGTTGATGGACTTCCAGCCACCCCTTTGTTTCAGGATCTCAAGGATGTCAGAGAAAGAGACATCCTCAGAGGGAGACCATGGGGACCCCTCAGATTCATCCAAATCGGTATCAGAAGTGACAGACTCAGGGGAGTCTATGTGCTTCTTCTTGCACAGTCTCTTCCTATGTACTTTAGAGGAGTACTCCGGAGAAGTTTCAGAAGAGACAATGCCACCTGCAGGGGCCTCCTGAGCTCTGGGTCTCTACACTTGGGAGGGGGCGGTGGTGAGGAGATTGACACTGGCACCTGGGAGGGACGAGAGGTTGGCTCCAACAGTAGGGCTGTCTGGGATGACAGCACCCTCTCCATCAGTTCAAAAGCCTCCCCACCCCACTCCAAAGAGACAGAAGGTCGACTCTGATGCAGAGCCAGAGCCAAGCTCAATTTAGCCAAGGCACCAAGAGGTAGAGTCGGATCTGACGACGGTCCGCAAAAACTCTCCTCCCTGGACCCAACTAGCAAGCATGGGCTCCTAGATTCCTCAATGTCGGATGGAGTCAAGGACATCATTGTCGAAGTAGAAACCAAAGATTCCAAAGGTGGTCTCGGTACCAACAGTTCCACTACTATCGGATCCAACCTCTCTGGCTTCGAATACTCCTGGGTGATCGGAGGAGGAATCGAAACAGCAGGCGCTGAAGGGTGTGGCTCCAATTCCTTTGGGGTCAGAGACAACAAAATTTTCGCCAGGGCCGGTGTTCAGAGCAATCTCTACACCACCCGTTCCAGGTCATCATCGGATAAACTCCTGGAAGAATGGGTGGACAAGGAAGGAGATCTGCCTCTTTGTAATATAGGAGATCTCAGTGTTGGAGATATCATCTTCAATAAAGGAGACCTACTCTTTGATGTTCTCTATCAGCTCCATGGACACTCTAGGCACCGAAGAGGATTCCGTAGTTTCAGACTTGTAGCAATTGACAGCCCTCAGTTCCAATAAAACCAATTTCTTTTGTGGCTCTGAAACTGGAGCTGTAGAGGCCATTTTTTTCACTGATTTAGTGTGGGATAAAGAAGGGGAGGAAGATTTGGAGCTCTGGGTATCTAATCTAAAGCTTCCTGAAAAGACCCTTTCAGTAATCCCCTTGCCATTAACTTACTCCTTCACTCATGGAGCATCCTGCTACTGAAAGTGTGACAGATGGTGCAGGGGCCCTGTAAATGGATGGCACCAAGGCAGTAAACACAACTCATGTGCCCATCCATGAGAGACATCTTTTGAGTGCATTTATCGCACTTCTTGAACTCTGACTGCTTATGCTGCCTGGGTTCCTTCTCCTTATCTTTAGGCATCCTGTCTAACACTACAGCCAAACAAGTTAACTAACTGACCGACTAACTTTAAGATAAAGGCTATATATGGAAAAAGCACACAACAAACTAACTACCACTACGAATAACAGACAAAAAGGAAACTGATACAAATATAAATATACCTTTTTTTTTTTTTTAAGGAGGTGAAGCAGTAAGAAAGAAGGGGAAAGGTATAAGAATCCTCTAACTAAAAATGGATTCTAAACCTAAGGGGAAGTAGCCCTCTAACTTAAACAGGCCACGAGAACCCTCTACGTTAAAGGGAACTCTCACTAGTAGTTGGGAAGGGAAAAACTAAACACTATAAAGACCTGACACAGAAAAAACATGAAAACTGACTATCTGGAAGAAAGATATCAAGAAAGAAACTTTAGACAATAGAATTCTAAACAAAAACCTAGACTTAGCCAATGAGCCAGCAGGAACACTTCTCGATAGCTTGAGCGGCAAACGAGATCTGGGGATGTATCCCAGAGCATCATGGGAAGGGGGTTAGCCTCAAGCCAGTGGAAGCTCTGGAGCTTTAGTATTCGTGAATGGCTCCAAACCCAACCTGCAAGAATTATGGTGAGATAGGACAACATAACATACAATATTAAGATGTAATGATAGCCTAACAGTAGCTCACATTTGTAAGTATTTGTTTGTCAAATTTTCAAAACAGCCTTCTAAATACCCACTTTTATAGTCAAGGATAGATAATTCTTTTCAAATAATAGCTGGAAATTGGTTCCACACGTGGGTTACAGATTCTTCTTTTTGTCAATCAATAAAAACATAATAAAAAATCAGAAACTGAAATGCACTCTGTCATATTAAAAACTACAGAAACATGGCCATATTGGAAGCAGCAGAAATGCCAAAATGACCAATCATTCTGATCTATGACTGATTAAATATAAAAAAAGCTTATATTTGCAGTATATACAAAAATAAATACCCCCCTTATTATTCAATACTGCTACAGGGTTTTTTGATAAAGCTTCATAGTATTTTATACATACAAATCGGGCAAATGTGTTCATAGCAACATATTCTCGTAGTTACATCAGTTTACATGAGGTCTGAAAACATGTACTGATTGACACATTTACCAAGTGATACACCTTAGGGCATCTGCCTCTGTTACCCACCATGAAGGGGCTCTGTCTCTGTTACCCACCATGAAGGGGCTCTGATTCCCTCACCTTTATTGCATAACAACACTCAGAGCCTAACAGCAGTTTGATTGACGAAACTGTGTATAGTAAAGTCATGATTCAATTCATCTAATGTAAATCCACAGCATTGTACTGCTCTGTGATAATTGTGACATTTCCTCTTGCAAGTGGCAATGGTAGTCAAACTCATTTATTTAAATATACCATATCGCTGTAAACAGAATTTTGCATATTTATTGATAAAAAATACTGTGAATGATCTTGTAGGGAAAAGAAGAGGTCACATGACTCTGTTATAAATGGTGTTTGAAGGCACTTTCTCGAAAGTTACTAGGTGGAATTCAGGAAGACTTGTTTTAAGGCAGAAAGTGATATGAGCTCCTTATGGCAATTAGTGCTATAAAACTGTGCTTGTGGTTCTACAATGACATTCACAGTGGGGAAAGGACTGATTTCTGTTTTTACTATAAATGAAAATGTAGCAGAGTGGAATGCAAATTAAACTTTCACTGAACAGTATTGACCTCTTCACTGAATATGTAACTAGAGGGGTACTGTAGCACTGGACTAGCTATTATTATAATATTGGGGTGGTGACCATGGCACAGTGGCAAACCACAACAGTAGCCCTCTGCCTTGGCCAATATTGCTTTATGACATTATTATACCACATCCTCCTATCTTTCTCTACATCATCAGTATTCATTTTCCATGTTAGAATTTTTACATTTTTCGTGATCCTTTTTAATTTCTTCATTTACATATTCTTTTTCTTATTCTCTTCATCACCCAGAATTTTTGTACTTCTAGTTAAACGTTTTCACTATTAAATTTCCATTCTTTTTCTTTACCTACTTTAATACCCGATGCAAGTTTAAAGAAGTGGAATTAACAACTGGATTTAGCAACCCCAAACGCTCCTTCACCTTCACTCATATATAACACACCTTTTTTCATCGTGTTTAATCTTGAACCAACATTAAATAAAACACCAATTGCACAAATTCTTTTTCATATTTACTGGGATCATATAAATATTTTACACTATTTTCCCTGTTAATACCAAATTCACCAGATAAACCTTTTTCTTGAATGCTAGTTCACAAATTCACCACAGAAGACATTAATTTCATTTATTTTACCAAACCTTCCCACTGTATCATAATTTTTCCCAAATTTTATTCCTAGCAAAGACATTTCATTCATTGAATAATGCATACCCCAACACCCCTAATTTTCACCACATCACCCAAACCCTTACTTTCATCTTTATTCCACGTCATCCCCATTTCCTTTAAACACAAATTCAATCAAACCAGAACTTCTCTCATCTATATTTCATTTTTAGCAACTAAAATTATATCATCTGTGTATGTCAAAACTGGTGGTATCACCACCTCCTTCTGCATCACCTATTTGGCATCTTTCATTTTATAAGCTACTTCACTTACTATCACATTCGTTACCAGTGTAAACAATATTCCACTCATGAGACATCCTTGAGCCTCATGCATATTTCTTTACTAAACTACCCATTCATTAATATTCTCACTCTGTTATTCTGATATGCTCACATCCACACTCTCCTGTTTATATTACCTGCTACACAGTTCTCCATGGTACCCTGAAAAGCATTATATCCGTGCCTTGCTAATATCACATACTCCCCCTTTTATTTATATTATCCACAATTTCTCTCACAACCAGTAACAATTCTCAACATCCCTTCCCATTTATACACCTTTTCCACATTATCTCTTAATCTTCCTTCCATTCTCATTTGTATTATTCCTCTAAAAAGTATAATCTGTGTTTTTTTGGTGTGATGGGTTTCTATTTTTTTATTTCATTCTTCTCATCTTTCTTCACATTTCAGAAACATAAGATAAGTAACCAGGACAACCTATCTTCCTTCATAGAAAATATTCTGCTCCTGCCTACCTTGTATCGGCTTTCAGCCTCCACCACTACTAAATATTGTACATCCTGGCAACTTCATTCCTCCTTCCTCAGTACCTGCAATCAATAAAATATAGACCCTTTACTTAGTCCTGCTACTCTTCAGCATATCCTCTATTCTTCACCTCCTCCTACTGGGCTATAACTCATCCTACCTCAATAATAGCTCTCCACATCTCTCCAGCTCTGTTGCAACCACCCATCCATTCTTCCCCCCTAAAATCTCCAAACATTGCACCAAACCTATTTAATGATGCCCCTAACCTTTACCCCAAATATAGACTAATTTATTTCATTTTGATTTGATTTGAAATGTTAAGTGGAAAATGCTCTCCAAAAGCAAGAATCAATAATACCACAACATACTAAAATCTGCACAGGAAAAGACAGTCAACCTATCACAACCAACATTAGTTCTCTTCCACACACTACTATAACCCCACAGCATACATGACTGGATTACCCATCACAAACCTGATATTCTCACTGTAACTGAAACTTGGCTTAAATTTAGGATAAACAACTTTAAAATTACAACCCCACCCCAGCTATAATATCATCTATAATGACCCCATAAAGAGGAAGGGTGGTGGTATTGCTTTAATATTTCACAACAACAACCCCATTTCCCCCTATAACACACAAATGCCAAAATTAATTTCAGCAGAGCTTCTTATTACTTCCATGAAAATAAACAAATATGTATTACTGTCTTTTACATCCCTGCTGGTGACAATACAGCTGTAATGTAAGATATCCTACAGTGGATATACAAAACAATTCCACAGGAAATATACTACTAGGCAATCTTAATATCAATTGGTTGGACATGACCTAGAATTCCCCTGCATCTAGCATGAATTTGTATGGTTTCACACAACCAGTTAATAGCCCCACACATTACAGCAAGACATCAAATTCCTTATTAGACTAGATCCTAGTATCAGGACCTAGCAAATTCACCACCACAAGTACAATGTCAAACTCTCTCAGTGACCATCTCCCAATCTGTACAACCAGAAATCTCACACATCCACCCAAACAGTATTTCTATAAAACAACACACAGTCTCTCCGATTTTAACTCAGAAACATTCATTACTTCCTATCATCTATTAACTGGAGCATACTAGAAATACTCCCCTTAGATGATGCTGTAAATTAATTCAGTGCAGATTTCATAAATAACCTTGTACCTCTTAGAAGCAGGAGACTAAAACAAATAATGCAATTTGGCTATCCAAAAAGTTTAGGATGCTAATGCACGATAAAGAAAAAGCGTAGAAAGAATGGCAAGAATAACAAACACCGCAATATCGTTAAAGTTTCAGAATGCTCAACAACTATATTAAAAAAATAACTGAAGACAAAAAATGTACTACAACAACTTTCAGAACAATAGTAAACATGAATTCTGGTCAGCCATTAAAGAAATCATACATCCCAGCCAAAATTTCAAGCCTAACCCCTTTCAATAAATCACCACTCAAAACTGCAATGAAATTCACCTCATATCTCACAGATAGTATAACTAACCAAACCAAGGATGTGGGGGACATCTAATCCCAGCCCTGCCAACAGCCACATATCACCACATTTACTTTCACCTTGAAAATTGTGCCCACATATTACATAAAATTATGCTTAAACTCAAACCAAGCTCTACTTCAGCTGATGACCTTCTAAGTGAGTACATTAAAATAGCCACTGACAGTACTGCCAATCCTAAATCCTTATAAATAGGTCAATCCAGGAATCTCGCATTCCCCCTCTCTGGAAAAAATCACACATTATCCTTCTACACAAAGGAGGAAATTCAACAGACACTACTAACTAGACCTAAGCACTCTTACAACCCCCCCCCCCCCAAAAAAAAAAAAAAAACTTGAAATATGCATTCAAAAACAATTGCTAAACTATCTCCTGCAGGAAGAATCCATATCCTAAAACTACATAACCCTCTTAACTTAACTCCCACTTACAACATCCTGTCCAAGCACAACATACATCCAATTGGCAAAATGTTCTTCTCTCTACAACTTACCCTGTTCTACTTCCTTCTTCTTTGTTCATCACCTCTCTCAGCCCTACAACCAATAACAAACATCTTCATAAAACACTTACACAATCAATCATCATATCACTATGTATTACCCCTATATCTACAACTTCCTCACCAACAAACTAACACCACAAACCCCAGTAATCAGATTAAACCTATTTCCTAGCCCACCACTGTCAGGATCACTCTTCTATATGATTACTAAGACTCAGAAACATTTTTCTATCATCTTAAAACCACCAAAGACCTCATTCAGACTATCCTCCATAATATTTATACTTCTTCTTAAAAATAATACTGAACCCAACCCAGAACCAACAACTTTCATTCCTCATCACAACTATTCCCTTCTTGCACTTGCCTGTGCCTTCCTCAATGCGTATATCATCAAAAACAAACTAGACCACACAAGTGCTTTTATTTCCCAGCACGACCCAGACATGCTAGCAGTCACAGAATCCTGGGTCAAAAAAGATTTCCCCAACTTCCAACACTGTCTAACCTCCTACAAATATGTGAATGATGTCAGGCCAGGCAAACAATCAGGTACAGGCTCTCTAATTTTTGTGCAGAAATAACCTAAACCCAAAACTCAATGCCCAAGGAAACTCCTCCTCAGACACTAGTCCTAAATGAATTCTCCTAAAACTTCTAACTCACAAAGGCAAACCACTACTAGTCATTACAACTTACCACCCGCTGCTTCCCTGAATGAATTAAAATCACTCATTCTAACATACTTAATAACTGTTCCAAAAATAATAGCTTCATTATTCTAGGTCATTTCAGTCTTAATTATCTTGGCCATCTTTCATCTGACATGGGTACCTTCCTAGCAGACCATAAGTCTTCTTTATTTCATAAAAGTACCAACAAGACTTAACCTCAGGTCCTCCGAACCCTTCTAAACCTGATTTGATTATTACAAACATACCAAACTCCATCGCCAACATAAACATTCTGCCACCATCACTAAGCGACCACTGCCAAATCACCTTTACAATTGTCAGCCATCTTATAAAATTACTACCAATATTAAAAGCCTTCAAAAACCAGAGTAGCACATATATATAGACAAACTCAGAACCTTTGTCACAGCCCACAACTGGAACCATAACTCTTCTTACATGACCCTAATGCAGCAATTCTAAGCCTAATCAATGTTCTACTCCAACTGCAAGACAAATTCTTCCCACTTTCCACAGGCTTTAGAAACCCACCAAAACTTATCAAACATCTTTTAACTATAAGGGATGAAGCAAGGCAAAAATGGAAACAGACCCCAGCAACTTTCAACTGCACCTCCTTTACAGTCTTGCATAACCTAGCCAAGAAGTCTGTCAGAAGGTGCAACACAAATCTCCAAACAAAGAAGCAAATTACCCTCTAAATTTTCCACCTAACACTTTTGGAAAGAGGTTAACCTACTTACAGGAAGAAGACCTTCTCTTGATCCACTATCTACAAAGGGTCTATATCACCAAATCGAAACATGACATACCCAAACACCTAATCATTGACACATTAACATCGAACTATGAAGATTACAAATGGCCACTTCAGCGAATTTTTTCACAGGGGAAAAAATTGCTTGGCCAACCAAAACCCAAGCACACTGTCAAACCCTACGAAAGAACCTATTCATACCTTACACCTCCTTACTGTCTTCTTCACTCACTTCCTTACTCCAATCAATTTCTCTGCCCTGACAATCTTTCCAAATATGCCATAACCCTGTTTTTTTTCTGTCTAACTGCATATTGTAATCCCTGTTTATATTATTCTGGCTAATCTTCACTTTCACTATAAACTGGCAAAAATTTCTCCAAATATTAGGTCATTGTCATATTACTTGTATCTATTCTTAACCAATTTTTTTACATTATGGCTAACTGGTATAATTACTGTAACTGTAGATTTTTTTTGTATTATTTTTTAGGACTGTAAAATTATTGTTCTTAAAATGTTTTTTAACACTTCTGAGCTTTTCTCCCCAGGCCTTAGCTGAAAACAGACACCTACCCTGTCAGACTTTCCCAGTAATCAAACGTCAACAAGTAAATAAATAATAAACTAGCAGAAAACAAATCATTTTTCCATGAATAAATGTACTTTTTTTGCACAGTTCCAGAACTTTCATCAGTCCCTCAGTTTTAAATGTGAAGTCAGAAAAAGTCTCTGTCTCTATGTATAAAAGACTGAATTTCTTGACCTTTAAAACCCAGAGCAGTTACCAAATTTTCTGACATAATATATGTCTATTACAGTGTCAGTTTTTGTTCTTATTCTCACAGTTGGTCTTCCTTTCTTTTTTAAAACAATTTTATTTACAGTTACTTGCTGCTCTCCTCTTTTTGCCTGCTGTCACTGCTGCATATGTTTTCTTCTTCTTCTTTCGGCTTTTTCCTGGTTAGGGGTCGCCACAGTGGATCACCTGTCCGCTCATGATTGGCAGTGGAGTTTTACGGTGTCGAGTTGCCAGCCCGGCACCCAACCTTCCACAGAAGGCACAAACATGCACGCAGTCACACTTAGGGCCAATTTAGCGTGTCCAATCCACCTACAGCATGTCTTTGGGATGTGGGAGGAAACCGGAACACCCAGAGGAAACCCATGCGACCACAGGGAGGACATGCAGACTCCACACAGAAGGCACCCCAGCCGAGAATCGAACCAAAGAACCTCTTGCTGAGAGATGACAACACTAACCGCTGCACCACCGTGGCCGCCCACTGCTCTATATGTTTTAATTATCACATTATCCACTGCCACAAAACCAGATTCTGTCTCAGTTTGTTGCTGCTTTCCTTTTTAATTTTCTGTCACTGCTGCATAAGTTTTAACTCTTGCATGCTCTGCTGCCACATTACCTGGTCCCTTCTCCATACTGTCATCCTCAGCATTTTCAAAAATGTTATCTGCCTTCTCACGCCGTGAAACAGCAGAACCACCACCTGGATTATTCTGCTCGATTTCTAACAGATCATCTGCAAATCCTCTTGACTCCAGTTCTGTTATTTGCACCGCTCCAACAAACTTGCTTACTTCATTCTACAATGAGACAGCTAAACACTGCCCATGTGCGTCATTCATCACATAGGAATCTTTATTTACATTCTGATACTCCATATCAAACATTTCTTTCTCCAAATTCTCATTTTCCAGTTTCCACTCTCCATAGCTGTTCTCTACTCCTCCATGCTGCTCTTTCCCTTAGATCTCTTCCTTGCTGCTGTAAGAGCTCACTGGTGCCATCTATCAGCTCCAAAGAGTAGGTTTTTTTTTATTTGCATACATATATGCAATTCATATATAGGTTCATAGGTAAGTACTACGCTAACAGCCATGGAGCCAATGCAAGTCTAGCCCAATAATATTCCCAGTTATCTGGCTTACCAGATGTTAGTTCCCTGTGCCCCTATCTAGCAATGTAATTGAAGTGATCTCCAGGGGGAATTTCCTATTTCCACTCCACTTATAAAGATTTCTCTTGAAGAGGGCCAATGAGGTGCTCTGCTTGATGTGAATGGGGAGTTTATTCCAGAGTACTGGAAGTCTCTGGGTTAGGAACCTATCCCTCCAGCAGGTTCTGTTTAGTGTGGTGATGAGGTTTAAGTCTTTGGAGCATGTGGCACAGAGGGATTGTGATTTTTTCAGATGAAGCATGTCTAGCAAAACCGGGTCGGACATGGCTTTGTAAGTCAAGCAGAGATCACCTCTAAGTAGGTGATATGAGATGGAGTAAAGTTGTAGTTTTTTAAGTCTATCTGTATAAGGCATGTGTTTGAGTCCTAAGATCCTCTTAGTGAGGAACTTTTGTGGCCTCTCCAGTTGTTGGAGGCGTCTAGTGAAGTACATGCCAAATGGGGCATTGTACTCTATAATGGGTCTAATGAGGAATGAGTAGAGAGGGATAATGACTTGTTTTTTCCTGGATGAGAAACCTTTTGTGATGAGATGTGCCACGTAGAAGGACTTCCTAACTATAGTGACAACATGGTTGTCAAAGGAGAAGTTGCTATCTACATGTGTCCCTAGATCTCTTATTACACCTTTGGATTTAAGTGGGTTCCCTTCGATATGGTAGCTTGTGGACACCATGTTTTTCCCGAAGGGAATGATGATGCATTTTTTGGCGTTGAGCCTAAGGCCATGGTTTAGGCACCAGTTGTTGGTCTCCGTGAGGCCTTTTTGTGGGATGTCCATATCAGCTTGAGAATCAATAACAGCTCCCAGTTTGCAGTCATCCCTGAATTTGGTTAACCAGAGTCCCTTGGTATTGGCTTGAACTTTAGAGAAGTAGATGCCAAACAGGAGAGGAATCAGCACCGATCCTTGTGGGACTCCACTTGTGACTGCCCAGTAGTCAGATTTTGAGTCTGCTACTTTCACCGTGTGGGATCTGTCAGTGAGCCAATTGGCAACCCATCTAGTGATGTAGGGGTTAATACCCAGATTAGTGAGCCTATCAATATGATTCCAGAGTGTGGGATGGTGTCAAAGAATTTGACTAGATTGAGGTAGGCTGTGTGGACAGCCTTCCCTTTATCCACCGCTCTGGTGACAGCTTCGAAGAAGTCTATCAGATTAAGCAGACATGATCTGCCTTTCACAAACCCAAACTGCATGGGATCAAGAGTTTGAAGGTTTCCTATATCCCTATTTATAAGATCCGTAATAATACGTTCCATAGCTTTACAGGTCAGGCTTGTCAAGCTGATGGGGCGGTAGTTCTCAGGGTCGGTAGTCGCACCCCCTTTGTGGAGTGGGATGACTGTAGCAGTGTGCCATTCAGTGGGAACAAAGTCTGAAATGAGGCTGTCGTTGAACAGGGCACTCAGGTGTGGTGCCAGTTCCTTTTGTAAACCATGTAGGACACAACCCGGTATATTGTCTGGCCCATAGAGGCAGTATTCTTAGCTTTGGTCAGTGCGGTTTCTACTTGTGCAATCATGATAATAGGGATTTAGTATTCTTCGGGCATGTGGATGGGCCCTTGGGGGGGGGGGGGGGTTGCACTAAACCTGTCTGCCAAGATATTGGCAATATTAGTTGGTTCAGTATAGGTGGAGCCGTTGTGCTGTAGCTCCAAGCAAATCTGTGTATTGTTATTCAGATTCCTGACATAACTAAAGAAAGCCTTGTGATTGTCCTTGGTATTTGTAGCAATTTTGTTTTTTTTTTAACTAGCTTTGGTGGATTTGATGAGGGATCTCAGTTTTTTACTGAGATTTCCAAGGGAATTTTTCCAAGCATCGGACTTTACCCTTTCCTGCAACAGTTTTTTCCTTCTGTTGTAGAGTTTGTTAATGGCAGGGGTCCATCAGACTGGCTTCCTTTTTTTGGGAGGACAGTGTCTTGGTTCTTTTTAGCAAGGCCCTATCTATGCAATTGTGTAAGTGCTCAAACAGTACTTTGGTGTATGATTCACAAGCCATACTCCCATTACCCATTTATAAGGAAGACGTGAAGTTTGCCACTTCTGTCCTTAGAAGCTCAAAATTAGTTTTGGAGAAGTTCTTCACTGTGGTTTCAATTTTGGGGGATGGGGGCAGAATTTTGATATCAATGGTGATTAACTTGTGGTCGGATCTAACCAGGGAGGGGGTTATCATTGGAGCAGAGCAGCGGTCCCCCATGTTTGTAATGATTAGGTTAAGAATGTTATTTCCCCTAGTGGGGGTGAGGATGAGTTGGTCCAGGGCACTGGAGTTGATGAATTCCAGGAAACGTTGGGCAAAAGAGTTGGAACAGGAGTAGTTGTCCCAACTAATAGAGGGGTAGTTAAAGTCTCCCAGTATAAGGGTGTTAGGTTGAACCTTGATGTTTTCCAGAGTGTTCAGGAATGCAGAGTGGGAATCCTGGGACATTGTGGGAGATCTGTAGCAGGCTACAACATGAACCACAGTTTTGTCCAGTGTTAACTGCACCTGAAATATTTCTGATGCATTATGTTGGGCAACAAGTCTGGAGGTGTGTGTATCTTTTATGAAGATGGATACACCTCCACCTTTGGAGCTACAGTCAACACATCCCTTAGGGCTTTGATCCAGATTTGAGGGCTGAAAGGTGTGATATGTATTGTAACCTAGTAGCGCAGGGGTACTCTCGGCAGCCTTGAACCAGGTCTCTGTTACTGCACATATATTGATGTTCTCCAGTTTGAGGAGTGACTCGAGCGTGTGCACTTTGAGGTTTAGACTTCTAGCATTGAATAGCATAACCCTTAGGATGCATTTGCTAGCAGATGTTATGGTGGTAATTTTGTCTTCCGGGCATTGCCTAAAAAAAGGTACTATAGGGGTGGCAAGAGCCTTGGCCAGTATCCGGAATCCCAGGGGTGACAGATGCAGGCCATCTCTGGCAAAGCATTGAGGTCTGTCTATCATGTTATCCCAAGCAGACAGATACTGGATCCCCTTTGAATGACACCAGAAACTTAGCCAATTGTTAAAGTCAATCATTATTTTTACATATTTTAAAATCATTCATTGTATTGATATTTCCATTTTAAGTATTTCCCCCACTCTTTTACCCAGAACCAAAACCATATTTTTTCAGTATTTTTGTCAATGTCCTTTTTCCATTGTATGATTTGTATCTGATTTCATTAAGTCATTCATTACATATAGTCCATGTTACACAGTATATGATTCTGTCCATTTTCTTATAGTAGGGAAGGTTCCCCAATGCCCTTGCCAAATTTACTGTAGTACTTGAAATACCACCTTGGGTCTCCCTGACAAAAAGATCACTAGCCTAGTGGGACTAACCTGGTCAACAAAGAGATAGACTGACAGATAAACTGTGATTCAAAAGGATACAATCTGATTAAAATGAGAATAGGACAGAGCTTCTAGCATTTACCCTGAAAAACAATCACCTCATGATTCGTTATACAAATAAAGAGAGTGGGTTGTTTCTCATTAGGAAAGCTGTTCTAAGTAGTTGTCATTTTATTTTAAACAGATTATGGCCTTTCACACTTCCATCTACTTTAATGAGATACAAATCCTGTATTGTCAAGAATGTAGCTGAATTGTGATGACCTGAAAGTAATTAAAAGTTTTGCTAGTGGTAGAGTGAGTCAGAAATTAAGCTGTGTACAGCCTCATTATACATCCAAAGATCATCTGTAACCTGTAATTATGGACTGGTTAAGCAGTTAATGTGTGGCAAGAGAAGTGCCACTATGGTAAGTCAGCCTTGGGAGGGGAGTGTGATGAAAGGAGTACTGCATGGTAAGTCAGACTTGGGAAGGGGGTGTGATGAAAGGAGTACTGCATGGTAAGTCAGCCTTGGGAAGGGAGTGCGATGAAAGGAGTACTGCATGGTAAGTCAGCCTTGGGAGGGGAGTGCGATGAAAGGAGTACTGCATGGTAAGTCAGCCTTGGGAAGGGAGTTTAATGAAAGGAGTACTGCATGGTAAGTCAGCCTTGGGAGGGGAGTTCGATGAAAGGAGTACTGCATGGTAAGTCAGCCTTGGGAGGGGAGTGCGATGAAAGGAGTACTGCATGGTAAGTCAGCCTTGGGAGGGGAGTTCGATGAAAGGAGTACTGCATGGTAAGTCAGCCTTGGGAAGGGAGTGTAATGAAAGGAGTGCTGCATGGTAAGTCAGCCTTGGGAGGGGAGTTCGATGAAAGGAGTACTGCATGGTAAGTCAGCCTTGGGAGGGGAGTTTGATGAAAGGAGTACTGCATGGTAAGTCATCCTCGGGAAGGGAGTGTAAAGAAAGGAGTACTGCATGGTAAGTCAGCCTTGGGAGGGGAGTTCGATGAAAGGAGTACTGCATGGTAAGTCAGCCTTGGGAGGGGAGTTTGATGAAAGGAGTACTGCATGGTAAGTCATCCTCGGGAAGGGAGTGTAAAGAAAGGAGTACTGCATGGTAAGTCAGCCTTGGGAGGGGAGTGTGATGAAAGGAGTACTGCATGGTAAGTCAGCCTTGGGAGGGGAGTGTGATGAAAGGAGAACTGCATGGTAAGTCAGCCTTTTGAAGGGGGTGTGATGAAAGGAGTACTGCATGGTAAGTCAGCCTTGGGAAGGGAGTGTGATGAAAGGAGTACTGCATGGTAAGTCAGCCTTGGGAAGGGAGTGCGATGAAAGGAGTACTGCATGGTAAGTCAGCCTTGGGAAGGGAGTGTAATGAAAGGAGTGCTGCATGGTAAGTCAGCCTTGGGAGGGGAGTGTGATGAAAGGAGTACTGCATGGTAAGTCAGCCTTGGGAGGGGAGTTCGATGAAAGGAGTACTGCATGGTAAGTCAGCCTTGGGAAGGGGGTGTGATGAAAGGAGTACTGCATGGTAAGTCAGCCTTGGGAAGGGAGTGCGATGAAAAGAGTACTGTATGGTAAGTCAGTCTTGGGAAGGGAGTGTGATGAAAGGAGTACTGCATGGTAAGTCAGCCTTGGGAGGGGAGTTTGATGAAAGCAGTACTGCATGGTAAGTCAGCCTTGGGAGCGGAGTGTGATGAAAGGAATACTGCATGGTAACTTAGCCTTGGGAGCGGAGTGTAATGAAAGGAGTACTGCATGGTAAGTCAGCCTTAGGAAGGGAGTGTAATGAAAGGAGTACTGCATGGTAAGTCAGCCTTGGGAGGGGAGTGCGATGAAAGGAGTACTGCATGGTAAGTCAGCCTTGGGAAGGGGGTGTGATGAAAGGAGTACTGCATGGTAAGTCAGCCTTGGGAAGGGAGTGCAATGAAAGGAGTACTGCATGGTAAGTCAGTCTTGGGAGGGGAGTGTGATGAAAGGAGTACTACATGGTAAGTCAGCCTTGGGAAGGGGGTGTGATGAAAGGAGTACTGCATGGTAAGTTAGCCTTGGGAGGGAGTGATGAAAGGAGTACTGCATGGTAAGTCAGCCTTGGGAGGAGTTCGATGAAAGGAGTACTGCATGGTAAGTCAGCCTTGGGAAGGGAGTGTGATGAAAGGAGTACTGCATGGTAAGTCAGCCTTGGGAGGGCAGTGTGATGAAAGGAGTACTGCATGGTAAGTCAGCCTTGTGAGGGAGTGTGATGAAAGGAGTACTGCATGGTAAGTCAGCCTTGGGAGGGAGCTGATGAAAGAAGTACTGCATGGTAAGTTAGCCTTGGGAAGGGAGTGTAATGAAAGGAGTACCGCATGGTAAGCTAGCCCTGCGAGGGCAGTGCGATGAAAGGAGTACTGCATGGTAAGTCAGCCTTGGGAGGGGAGTGCGATGAAAGGAGTACTGCATGGTAAGTCAGCCTTGGGAGGGGAGTGTGATGAAAGGAGTACTGCATGGTAAGTCAGCCTTGGGAGGGGAGTGTGATGAAAGGAGTACTGCATGGTAAGTCAGCCTTGGGAAGGGAGTGTAATGAAAGGAGTACTGCATGGTAAGTCAGCCTTGGGAAGGGGGTGTGATGAAAGGAGTACTGCATGGTAAGTCAGCCTTGGGAAGGGAGTTCGATGAAAGGAGTACTGCATGGTAAGTCAGCCTTAGGAAGGGAGTGTAATGAAAGGAGTACTGCATGATAAGTCAGCCTTGGGAGGGGAGTGTGATGAAAGGAGTACTGCATGGTAAGTCAGCCTTGGGAAGGGGGTGTGATGAAAGGAGTACTGCATGGTAAGTCAGCCTTGGGAAGGGAGTGCAATGAAAGGAGTACTGCATGGTAAGTCAGTCTTGGGAGGGGAGTGTGATGAAAGGAGTACTGCATGGTAAGTCAGCCTTTTGAAGGGGGTGTGATGAAAGGAGTACCGCATGGTAAGTTAGCCTTGGGAGGGGAGTGCGATGAAAGGAGTACTGCATGGTAAGTCAGCCTTGGGAGGGGAGTTCGATGAAAGGAGTACTGCATGGTAAGTCAGCCTTGGGAAGGGAGTGTGATGAAAGGAGTACTGCATGGTAAGTCAGCCTTGGGAGGGCAGTGTGATGAAAGGAGTACTGCATGGTAAGTCAGCCTTGGGAGGGGAGTGTGATGAAAGGAGTACTGCATGGTAAGTCAGCCTTGGGAGGGGAGCTCGATGAAAGAAGTACTGCATGGTAAGTTAGCCTTGGGAAGGGAGTGTAATGAAAGGAGTACCGCATGGTAAGTTAGCCTTGGGAGGGGAGTGCGATGAAAGGAGTACTGCATGGTAAGTCAGCCTTGGGAGGGGAGTGCGATGAAAGGAGTACTGCATGGTAAGTCAGCCTTGGGAGGGGAGTGTGATGAAAGGAGTACTGCATGGTAAGTCAGCCTTGGGAGGGGAGTGTGATGAAAGGAGTACTGCATGGTAAGTCAGCCTTGGGAAGGGAGTGTAATGAAAGGAGTACTGCATGGTAAGTCAGCCTTGGGAAGGGGGTGTGATGAAAGGAGTACTGCATGGTAAGTCAGCCTTGGGAAGGGAGTGTGATGAAAGGAGTACTGCATGGTAAGTCAGCCTTTTGAAGGGGGTGTGATGAAAGGAGTACTGCATGGTAAGTCAGCCTTGGGAAGGGAGTGTGATGAAAGGAGTACTGCATGGTAAGTCAGCCTTGGGAGGGGAGTGCGATGAAAGGAGTACTGCATGGTAAGTCAGCCTTGGGAGGGGAGTGTGATGAAAGGAGTACTGCATGGTAAGTCAGCCTTGGGAAGGGAGTGTGATGAAAGGAGTACTGCATGGTAGGTCAGCCTTGGGAGCGGAGTGTAATGAAAGGAGTACTGCATGGTAAGTCAGCCTTGGGAGGGGAGTGCGTTGAAAGGAGTACTGCATGGTAAGTCAGCCTTGGGAAGGGAGTGTGATGAAAGGAGTACTGCATGGTAAGTCAGCCTTGGGAGGGGAGTTCGATGAAAGGAGTACTGCATGGTAAGTCAGCCTTGGGAAGGGAGTGTAATGAAAGGAGTACTGCATGGTAAGTCAGCCTTGGGAGGGGAGTTTGATGAAAGGAGTACTGCGTGGTAAGTCAGCCTTGGGAGGGGAGTTCGATGAAAGGAGTACTACATGGTAAGTCAGCCTTGGGAAGAGAGTGTAATGAAAGGAATACTGCATGGTAAGTCAGCCTTGGGAGGGGAGTGCGATGAAAGGAGTACTGCATGGTAAGTCAGCCTTGGGAGGGGAGTGTGATGAAAGGAGTACTGCATGGTAAGTCAGCCTTGGGAAGGGAGTGTAATGAAAGGAGTACTGCATGGTAAGTCAGCCTTGGGAAGGGAGTGTGATGAAAGGAGTACTGCATGGTAAGTCTGCCTTGGGAGGGGAGTTCGATGAAAGGAGTACTGCATGGTAAGTCAGCCTTGGGAAGGGAGTGTGATGAAAGGAGTACTGCATGGTAAGTCAGCCTTGGGAAGGGAGTGTGATGAAAGGAGTACTGCATGGTAAGTCAGCCTTGGGAGGGGAGTGTGATGAAAGGAGTACTGCATGGTAAGTCAGCCTTGGGAGGGCAGTGTGATGAAAGGAGTACTGCATGGTAAGTCAGCCTTGGGAGGGGAGTGTGATGAAAGGAGTACTGCATGGTAAGTCAGCCTTGGGAGGGGAGCTCGATGAAAGAAGTACTGCATGGTAAGTTAGCCTTGGGAAGGGAGTGTAATGAAAGGAGTACCGCATGGTAAGTTAGCCTTGAGAGGGGAGTGCGATGAAAGGAGTACTGCATGGTAAGTCAGCCTTGGGAGGGAGCGATGAAAGGAGTACTGCATGGTAAGTCAGCCTTGGGAGGGGAGTTCGATGAAAGGAGTACTGCATGGTAAGTCAGCCTTGGGAAGGGAGTGTGATGAAAGGAGTACTGCATGGTAAGTCAGCCTTGGGAGGGGAGTGTGATGAAAGGAGTACTGCATGGTAAGTCAGCCTTGGGAGGGGAGTGTGATGAAAGAAGTACTGCATGGTAAGTCAGCCTTGGGAGGGGAGTGTGATAAAAGGAGTACTGCATGGTAAGTCAGCCTTGGGAAGGGAGTGTAATGAAAGGAGTACTGCATGGTAAGTCAGCCTTGGGAAGGGGGTGTGATGAAAGGAGTACTGCATGGTAAGTCAGCCTTGGGAAGGGAGTGTGATGAAAGGAGTACTGCATGGTAAGTCAGCCTTGGGAAGGGAGTGCGATGAAAGGAGTACTGCATGGTAAGTCAGCCTTGGGAGGGGAGTGTAATGAAAGGAGTACTGCATGGTAAGTCAGCCTTTTGAAGGGGGTGTGATGAAAGGAGTACTGCATGGTAAGTCAGCCTTGGGAAGGGAGTGTGATGAAAGGAGTACTGCATGGTAAGTCAGCCTTGGGAGGGGAGTGCGATGAAAGGAGTACTGCATGGTAAGTCAGCCTTGGGAGGGGAGTGTGATGAAAGGAGTACTGCATGGTAAGTCAGCCTTGGGAAGGGAGTGTGATGAAAGGAGTACTGCATGGTAGGTCAGCCTTGGGAGCGGAGTGTAATGAAAGGAGTACTGCATGGTAAGTCAGCCTTGGGAGGGGAGTGCGTTGAAAGGAGTACTGCATGGTAAGTCAGCCTTGGGAAGGGAGTGTGATGAAAGGAGTACTGCATGGTAAGTCAGCCTTGGGAGGGGAGTTCGATGAAAGGAGTACTGCATGGTAAGTCAGCCTTGGGAAGGGAGTGTAATGAAAGGAGTACTGCATGGTAAGTCAGCCTTGGGAGGGGAGTTTGATGAAAGGAGTACTGCGTGGTAAGTCAGCCTTGGGAGGGGAGTTCGATGAAAGGAGTACTACATGGTAAGTCAGCCTTGGGAAGAGAGTGTAATGAAAGGAATACTGCATGGTAAGTCAGCCTTGGGAGGGGAGTGCGATGAAAGGAGTACTGCATGGTAAGTCAGCCTTGGGAGGGGAGTTCGATGAAAGGAGTACTGCATGGTAAGTCAGCCTTGGGAAGGGAGTGTAATGAAAGGAGTACTGCATGGTAAGTCAGCCTTGGGAGGGGAGTGTGATGAAAGGAGTACTGCATGGTAAGTCAGCCTTGGGAAGGGAGTGTAATGAAAGGAGTACTGCATGGTAAGTCAGCCTTGGGAAGGGAGTGTGATGAAAGGAGTACTGCATGGTAAGTCTGCCTTGGGAGGGGAGTTCGATGAAAGGAGTACTGCATGGTAAGTCAGCCTTGGGAAGGGAGTGTGATGAAAGGAGTACTGCATGGTAAGTCAGCCTTGGGAAGGGAGTGTGATGAAAGGAGTACTGCATGGTAAGTCAGCCTTGGGAAGGGGATGTGATGAAAGGAGTACTGCATGGTAAGTCAGCCTTGGGAGGGGAGTGTGATGAAAGGAGTACTGCATGGTAAGTCAGCCTTGGGAGCGGAGTGTAATGAAAGGAGTACTGCATGGTAAGTCAGCCTTGGGAGGGGAGTGTGATGAAAGGAGTACTGCATGGTAAGTCAGCCTTGGGAGGGGAGTTCGATGAAAGGAGTACTGCATGGTAAGTCAGCCTTAGGAAGGGAGTGTGATGAAAGGAGTACTGCATGGTAAGTCAGCCTTGGGAAGGGAGTGTAATGAAAGGAGTACGGCATGGTAAGTCAGCCTTGGGAAGGGAGTGTGATGAAAGGAGTACTGTATGGTAAGTCAGCCTTGGGAAGGGAGTGCGATGAAAGGAGTACTGCATGGTAAGTCAGCCTTGGGAAGGGAGTGTGATGAAAGGAGTACTGCCAGCCCAGCTATCTGGAATTTTGTAAATGACTGTATGTCATTTGTGAATATCAACATGATTTATATAAGATTTATTTTATTTTACGTTTGTTGACCGGGTTAGTCCAGCTGGGTCGGAGCCCTTTTTCGGTGGAGATCCGGGGAGAAAATGCTCCACAAAAAAACAGACACTTAATGATGTAACTAAAGTAAGATAATACATAGATGTATAAACAATAGATTCCAAAAAGAGAAAATTAAGCTTAGTTTAAAATGAGTGACATATATATTCAATTGTCAGTGTAGCACTTCAGGTTTAGTACAGAGTAAAATGGACACAAATAGATTATTTACATTCAGCATCTTTTGTTAGGCAGAGAAATTGTAATGCATAATAATTTCTATTACACTCCATAGTAAGTAGGCAGGTGCAAGGTGGGGAGGCAATAAAAAGGAGTAGTGTAGAGAAGTATAGTGGTATAGATAGGAAGTTGGGTGAATGAGGAGGGAAGGCTAATAGGGAGGGAGGAGTAAGATCAATCAGGGGGATAATTACACTGAAATAGCCTTGTATTGCATTGGTGGTTTTTTACAGTGTTTTTAAACTGGTGTTTAGGCTTAATATTCCAAATGTGTAATGGAAGCTTATTCCAGCTGTCAAATGGGGAATAGCTGTAGAGGTTCTTGCCAATGTTAATCTTTGGCTTGTATGTAGAAAGATGTTGTTCTCAGTTCTGAAGAGTTCTAGGTGGGGAGTAGGGGGAGATGATAGAGTTAATGCTCGGACAGAAAGAAGGCTGGTGTAGAACAGAGTGAATTAGCCAGAGCTGAGAGAGGAAAAGGTTGTTGGGAAGCTCTAGCCAGTTTAGTTTCCTGAGAGCTAAGCAGTGGTGAGAATAGTGTGGGTGTTCAGCAGCAAATTAGGCCACCTTGTTATAAGTGGATTCCAGTTTAGAGGAAGCGTGGTTTGTAAGTTGGTGAGGATTTGAGAGCCGTAAAGAAGAGTTGGTAGTAGGTAGGCATGGGATAGGGCTGTCTTGGCTTTATTGGATAGAAAGTTTTATTCCTGTATAGGAGTCCTAGTTTCTGGTGGGTCTTTTTAATGTTACTGAGTACATGTAGGTCAAATTTCAGATGAAAGTAGTTTGGTATGTGTTTCAACTGTGATGGGTGTGTTATTGTGGCAAGTGATAGAGAAAGAAGGTTTAAGATGATTCATAGTTTTTGGGACGAAGAGCAAGAGTTTAGTCTTTTTTGGGATTAGGATTAGATGGTTCTTGTTGAGCCAGTTTTCGATAGACAGAAAGGAGTTTTGAGTTGTTGTAAGTAAATCTGGGAAGGTATTAGCTATGGTGATGACTGTTGAGTCATTAGCATATTGTACCAGCGATGACTGTGGCATGGATATAGATAACTGATTGGTGAAAATATTAAAAAGTAGTGGGCCTAGTGTTAAACCCTGGGGGACCCCCATCTTTATAGGAAGTTCTTGGAGATAGCAGAGTACCATTTAACTGATTGAAAATGATTGCTGCGGTAGCTAGAGAACAAAGGAAATAGTAGAGGGGGATAGGTTGAGTTCACAGAGTTTATTTTAGAGGAGGGGTGAGACACGGTGTCAAAAGCTTTTGAGAGGTCAAGAAAGAGATAAGAGACTAGTTTGTTCTGGGCTCTGGCTTGCGAGATGGTGTTAGTGAAGGAAATGAGGCCTGTGGAGGTACTGTGACCAGGGTGAAAGCCATGTTGGGTAGGGGTGATTAGATTTTCTTGTATGATGTATTGTAGGACTTGTTTGTGTAAACATTTTTCCAAGATCTTAGAAAGGGGTGATATGATTGCTATAGGCCTGAAGTCGGACAGTTCGGTAGAGCTGCCACATTTAAGGATAGGTGTTACAACTATATTAGAACTGTATGTCATTTGTGTATCAAACTGGTATATGTGTTAAAAAAGTATTTTATAAAGTGCTTATTCTTAAGCTGTAACCACAGTGTGCCCTGCTGGAAGAGAACAGAAATGTACACACACTATTGTAGCTGTTTAGATGTATATATTTTAACAGTGGAAACTGGAATACAGGAGGTTAACTTCAGAAAAATAGCTGAAATTAAATTACTTTATGGCTACACAATAAAAGAGGATATCTTTCAGTGTGTAATGCAGCTAAACCCAGCATCTGTGCTGAAAAGCTTCCTGTATTGTCTTCAGAGCGAACTGATTACTACCTCTGAAAGTATGAAGGAATGCAATTGTTTTATGACTTCCAGCATCTTCCAAAGATCTGACATCTATGCATTTTCACAAGTAGATGCTAAATACTGCCAAGTGTCCAGCAGTGGGGGTTTCACCTGGGATCGAGTCAGATGACAAGAAATTATGTCATTCTGCAAGCTATCCCAGCAGTAATATTTGAGATATTAATCTGAGGAGGCTCTTAGTCAGACAGGGCATTCTGTATTCTGTCTTGGACCTGGCAATTAGAAGATCCATTCAACACAACATCTGCCTTGCTCTGTAAGTATAAGTTTCTAGGGTATAGTAACTCTCTTACATACAGTCAAGAATACAGTGAAGCTTACTTTAGATATCTTTCTTTCGTTATTTGAGACTGTTTTTCATTGTTTTAAATATTTCCTGTGATTCTGAACTCTGATGCCACTGTGAATATATATACTGTGTATTTTCTTGTTCTTTTATTATTTATTATTAAATATATTTAAATCTTTCATTGTGGGTGATCTGTCTAGAGATATTTAAGTTTTGAGAGTACTTGCATATTTGTTTGGGGACACTGTTTGGGCCACTCCTAATAGCCTTGCTCTTGGTCAAACTACCATTTGTATTAATATTACTCAGTAAGATTGGACACCCTTTGTTAAGGGCCTTAAAGTAGCTGATAAAGAGTTGGCTGGTGGCAGTGATAACTACCTTATACTATGCGCAAAGGGGGGCTTAGCTAGTAAACCTGTGCCAGCCTTTCCCAGGTGTGTGTGTGTGTGTGTGTGTGTGTGTGTGTGTGTGTGTGTGTGTGTGTGTGTGTGTGTGCGTGTGTGCATGTGTGCGTGCGTGTGTGTGTGTGTGTGTGTGTGTGTGTGTGTGTGTGTGTGTGTGTAAATCAAACTTCAAATAGTATGTATGCCAGCCAGGTGGGCAGGGACATGAAACACTAGTTGGATAGAGAGGATGCTGGAGGTCTTGGCTTGGCCACTCAGCTGAGATCTCATCTCTATACATGTGCCAGTGGGGAATCTTACTGGGGATCTGGAGAAAGATGGAGAAACCAGTCCCAGACTGACTGTGGTCTGTATGTGCTCTTAATGGAAACTGCACTTGTTGCAGAGAGCTGCATCTGGAAATACTGTGTGTGTACTTGTCATCCTCTCATTGTATGTTCCCCACTGTTGCCAGTTGTGAGGATTGAGGCTCCTTTATCACTGGTCCAGTGTTGGGTGGCCACATTATTGATGACACCGGTGGGAATCACACCATCACATATTAGGAATCAGTGGTGTGGATACTGTAAACAGTGGTCAATTAAGCAGGTGTTTGTACTATCTAGCCGCCACATGGTAGACATTCAGAGTTTCATATCACAATAGTTTTTTTTAATTTTTTGTTAGTTTAGTTAGTTAGTTAGGGAGAGCAGGGAAGGATGTCAGTGGAGGATTATTGCAAGCTGGCAAGGAACCAGTTGGCTGAAATGTGCCAAGCCAAAGGAGTGGTGCAAGCAAACCTGACTAAATCAGAAATGGTTCCAGCCTTAGTCACAGCTGCATCACAGACTAGTAACCAGGAAGACAGCTAGACTGGCCTTGGGGATGTACAACTCTCAGAAAATGGACAGTTCAACTTTCATTTTAGGAGATCTACCTAGAGATATTTAAGTTTTGAGAGTTCTTGCATATTTATTTGGTGACTGTGTGGCCACTACTAATAGCCTTGCTCTTGGTCAAACTACCATTTGTATTAATATTAATATCACACAGTAAGTTTGGACACCCTTTGTTAAGGGCCTTAAAGTAGCTGATAAGGAGTTGGTTGGTAGCAGTTATAACTACCTTATAGTCTGGGCAAAATGGGGCATAGCTAGTAAACCTTTGCCAGTCAATACGCAAAAAAACTAACTTCAACCCTCTTTCATTCAGCTCATCCTTAAAAGACTGTAACTGGCAACCTCTAAAATACCTCAAACTAGATGTTGCAGTTGACTACTTTAATCAAACATTCCTAAGCATCCTTAATTACCATGCCCCCATAAGACGTTCCCAAACTAGAGCCCAACAATCCCCATGGCTACAAAAAACATGAGGTCTGAAATGAAAAACAGGGTAAAACATGGGACAACTGGCGCAAAACCAAAACCCCCTCTACTAGGCAAAAATTCCTAGAACTACGCAATAGAACCAAAAAGCTTATAAAACAGGACAAAATCCAATACTACCAGTCTGCCCTTACCTCCTCCCAACATAACCCCAAACAATTCTGGTCCTCAATAAATTCCATCCTCCACCCACGTAAAGTAAGTACATCCACTCCTAACTTAACTCACTCCTCCGAAAATATTGCTACCTATTTCAACAATCACTTCACACAAACTGTACTATCACTAGCTAGACAACACAACCCCCCCCCCCATAAACCCTCACCATCGGCTAGAACTAACAATCTCCCAACTAGCTTCTCTTTCTCTCCTGTTCCTGCCTCCAAAATAAAACAACTACTAACTAAACTTAAAACCACCAGATTAGCAGCAAACAACCTCCCAGGTGAATACATTCAACTTGCAGCTGATGCTCTAGCCTACCCCGTATCACTCTTGATTAACAGATTTCTGTCAGAAAGTAATGTTCCTACACTATCGAAAGTCTCACACATAATTCCCCTACACAAAGGAAGCCCCTCCACAGATCTAACCAATTACTGCCCCATAGCTATTCTCTCACCACTCTCCAAAATACTAGAGAGATGCATTCATTCTCAAGTCTCAGATCACCTCCTTGCTAACAACCTCCTCTCCAACACACAACACGGTTTCCAACCTAACCATAGCACCACCACCACCACCTTACTCTCTTTTTCTAACACTATCCTACAAAATAAAAATGCAGGTTATCTCTCCTCAGCTACCTTCTCAGACCTCTCTAAAGCTTTTGACATGGTCCCACACAAATAACTCCTCTCTCTTCTTAATAACCTATCCTTCTCTCAACCAGTCATCAACTGGTTTCAGAGTTACCTATCTGACCGCCAACAAGCAGTTGTTTGGCAGGATAACCTATCCCCCCAACTATCAGTCTCGATAGGAGTTCCCCAAGGGTCCATCCTGGGACCCCTACTCCTCTCTATTTTCACCAATAATCTAGCCTCAGCCACAACACATGGCACACTCGTACAATACGCAGATGACTCAACCATCATCTGTACAGCCCACTCCCTCCCAGAACTGCAAAAAGTCACAAATGAAGCATTTTCTTCTATTGAAACTTGGTTATCCGATGCCCAACTAATACTCAACCCAAACAAAACAAAATTACTAATCTTCCAACCCACCAAACTTACCCTAGACAGCTCTTACTTTAACATCACAGCAAAAGACAATACCACCATCCATCCTACAGAACACACCAAATTACTAGGAGTAGAAATAGACAATAAACTGAACTTTGACATTCACATTTCCATGACCATTAAAAAAGTGTACAAAAAACTAGGAACATTATATAGAAATCAGCAACTACTTATCAATGCAGCTAAAATTTCAGTAGCAAATTCACATCTTATCTCTACCCTACTCTATGCCTCACCAGTATTTACTAACCTTAGACAATGTGATCTAAATAAGCTCGAAACCTGCTACAACAAAATCGCAAAATTCACCACAGGGGCTTCCTACTGTACTCACCACTGTCTCTCACTAGAAGAACTGGGCTGGCTAGAGCTCCCCCTCCTCCATCAATGGTACCAACTCACACTCGCCCACAAACTAATAAACCAACCACTAAAAGTCCCATCCCTCCAGAATCTACTCCAACCCTACATAACCACGAGACCACTAAGATCCAGCCACAAAAACCTCCTACAGGTCACAAGAACCATTAACTCTGCTGGAGAAGCATTATTCTCCTGCACTATAGCCAAACTCTGGAACTCCCTCCCATCCTCAATTATAGGTTCATAGGTTCATAGGTTCATACTAGGCTATCTGCCCGAGGGCATTTACAAGCCTAGCCCATAGTTTTGTGGCTTACGCCACCCCTTTAGTATGGGGAACTATACCCATTATTTTGCTGTGCCTCTGTTGAGCAGTGACACTGAGGTAATCCCTGGGGTATATCTGCGATCTCCCATCCATTGGTCAAGATTTCTCTTGAACAAGGCCAGCGAGGTGCTCTGCCTCACATATACCGGGATTTTATTCCACAGCATAGGGAGTCTTTGGGTGATGAATCTATCCCTCCAGCACGTCCTATTAATAGCCGTGTCGAGGTTTAAGTCTCCTGCCCTTGTGGCTCTGACGGATCTAGATTTTTAAGGTGAAGCATATTCATCAAATCTGGGTTTGACATGGCCTTGTATGTTAGGCAAAGGTCACCTCTGAGCAAGCGGTAAGCGACTGAATAGAGCTGGAGTTCTTTCAGTCGGGCAGCATAGGACAGATGTTTGAGACCCTTTATCCTTTTGGTGAGGAACTTTTGTGGCCTCTCCAGCTGCTGCAAGTGTCGGGTCAGATACATTCCGAATGGGGCATTGTACTCAATCATTGGTCTGATGAGTGATGAGTATAGGGAGACTATGACCTCCCTTGATCTAGATGAGAATCCCTTCATGATAAGGTGGGCAATGTAGAAGGTCTTCCTAACTACTTTAGCTACATGGGTGTCGAATGACAGACTACTATCAACCTGGGTCCCCAGGTCCCTGATAACTTCTTCTGTACTCAGTGGATTGCCACCTATTTGGTAGCTAGGGGTAACCTTGTTTTTCCCGAAGGGTATGACTATGCATTTTTGGCATTTAACTTTAGGCCATGGCTCTGGCACCAGTTATCCGTTTCTGTGAGACCCTTCTGAAGGATATCTGTGTCAGATGTGTTTTCTACTATGGCCCAGTTTGCAGTCATCTGCAAACTTTGTCAGCCATAACCCTCCTGTGTTTGCTTGTACTTGGAAAAGTAGATGCCAAACAAGAGTGGGCCCAGGACTGAGCCCTGTGGTACACCACTTGTGACAGGCTTTGAGTCTGACATGGCGCCAGCAACTCTGACCCTGTGGGTTCTGTCACTCAGCCAGTTTGCAACCCATCTTGTGATGTATGGGTTAACATTTAAGCTGATGAGTTTTTCAATGATACCCGAGTGGGGTATTGTATCAAAGGCCTTCGCCAGATCGAGGTAGGCTGTATGGACTGCCTTTCCTCATCAATGGCTTTGGTGACTGTTTCAAAAGTCAACCAAGTTTAGAAGGCATGATCTGCCTTTGACAAAGCCAAACTGGGATGGATCCAAAGTCTGCAAATTCCCTATGTCTTTATTTATGAGGTCCATTATGATCCTCTCCATGGCTTTGCAGATAAGGCTTGTCAAGCTAATGGGCCGGTAATTTCCAGGGTCGGTGGAGGCACCGCCTTTGTGAAGTGGGACCACAGTTGCAGTGCGCCACTCCTGGAGTGCGTATCCAGAGGTAAGACTATGATTAAACAGCTGTCCTAGCTGTGGGTTTAATTCCTCGTTGAGTTCGTGGAGCACACAGCTGGGGACACCATCAGGTCCCATGGATGCTGTGCTTTGGAGAGAGCAGTTCTCACTTGGGCGTTAGAGATGTTTGGGGGGCTGCAATCGCTTGGTATAGATATCTCTCCTTTTGGGGGGAGGGAGAAGTTTGCACTGAACCTGTCAGCCAGTATGTTGGCAATGTCTGTAGGATCAGTAATCTTCACATCATTTTGAACTAGTTCTGAGCATATCTGGGAGTTTCCTCCCAGGTTTCTAACATAGCTAAAGAAGGCCTTATGATTTTCTTTTGAGTCTTTAGCTATTTTTCTCTCAAAATTTGCTTTGGATGATTTTATGAGAGCTCTTAGTTTTTTACTTATAGTGATCAAGGGTGTCTTACCTTTTAAGGATTTTGCTCTATCTTGTAGTAGCTTCCTCCTTTTGTTGTAGAGTTTGTTTATGGTTGGGGTCCACCAGAGTGGACGCTTGCCTTTGGTACAAAGAGTCTTTGTTTTGCTTGGGATTGCCTTATCCATGCAGTCCTGCAGGTGCTGGTAGAAGGCATTTGTAAGTGATTCAGCGGCTTGAGTACTGTTTTCCGTCGGCTCGGAGGCCTTAAAGGAGACCACACTAGTCTTTAGAAGTGTGAAGTCGGCTTTGAGAAGTTCTTTACTGTGGTCTTTTTATTTCAGGTGGGGTGGGATGAGGACCTCCAGCGAGATTAGTTTGTGATCTGATCTCACCAGTGAGGGGTATACTTCTGGTGTTGAACATTGTGCTCCCATGTTCGTGATGATGAGATCAAGTATGTTTTCTCCTCTTGTGGGATGGTGACTAGTTGTTCCATGGCATTTGAGTTTATGAATTCCAGGAACTTTTGGGCTAGGGTGTTTGGGCTTGAGTAGTGTTCCCAGTCTATATTA
Organism: Protopterus annectens; assembly: GCF_019279795.1. Taxonomy (NCBI): domain Eukaryota; kingdom Metazoa; phylum Chordata; order Ceratodontiformes; family Protopteridae; genus Protopterus; species Protopterus annectens. The sequence continues at coordinate 32,071,226 of NC_056739.1, forward strand.
GGGTAATTGAAGTCACCTAGTATGATGGTGTTTGGTGATACATTTATCCCTCTAGTGTTTTCAGGAAGGCCATGTGAGGTTCCTGAGTTTGTGAGGGTGGCCTGTAACATGCTACAATTTGCAGAGCAGTCTTGCCTATGGTTAATTGCACCTGGATGGTCTCCGATGCATCGTGCGTTGCCACCAGTCTTGAGGTGTGGGTGTCTTTGATGAATATGGATACCCCCCCTCCTTTCTTGGTATTGTCCGGATTTTGGGGCCGGAACGCATGATAAGAGGTAAAACCTGATAGTGCTGGGGTGCTCTCAGGAGCCTTGAACCAGGTTTCTGTCACTGCACAGACATCGATGTTCTCCATACTGAGAAGGGCCTCGAGTGCGTGCATTTTGAGATTTAGACTTCTGTTTTGAGATTTAGACTTCTGACCTCATTACCTCTGTAACTTCTTGCACCCATTTTAAATCCTTACTAAAATCACACTTCAAAACTTGCCAGATATGCCCTTGCAACCCCCCCCCCCTCTAATACCATCCACTCCACCCACCCACTACCTCTCTCAGCCCCTATCAACAACTACTCTTAGCAAGCTTGGCTACTCATGTTCCCAGCTACCTACCACATAATACTAACTTCTTGTAGCAACAACTGCTAATGGTTGTTATGTACCTCAAAAACAGTTTGTATCAATTGTTCACTGATGAATCTCAACTACATTTTAACCATGTTTAGTATGTCACCATATTTTAAAATTGTACTATGCTCTACAGCTGTTTTACATCTGTTTTCTTCTTGTCTTGTGTCCTTAACTGGACTAATGTCTATATTTAAATGCTATGATTTTTTAACTGTATAATGCAAATAATACTTAATGTGGAGCTTTTCTCCCCGGGCCTCCGCTGAAAACAGACCTGTGTCCAGTCGGACTCTCCTGGTTAACAAATGTAAATAAATAAATGTGTGTCTAAACATCAAACCTCAAAGTGTGTGTGTGTGTGTGTGTGTGTGTGTGTGTGTGTGTGTGTGTGTGTGTGTGTGTGTGTGTGTGTTTGTGTGTGTAAAAATCAAATCTCAAAGAGTATGTGTGTGAGCTACTTGGGCAGGAAACGAAACACTGGTTGAACAGAGAGGGTGCTGGAGGTCTTGACTTGGCCACTCAGCTGAGGTCTCAACTCTGTAGCTGTGCCAGCGGGGAATCTTATTGGGGATCGGGAGAAACCAGCCCCGGACTGACTGTGGTCTCTGTGTGCTCTTAAGGGAAATTGCACTTGATGTAGAGAGTTGCATCTGGAAATAATGTGTTTGTACTTGTCACCCTCCCAGTGTACGTCTCCCACTGTTGCCAGTACTGAGGATTGAAGGTCCTCAATTACTTGTCCAGTGGTGGGCCATCACAGGGAGATCAGGTTATTGTGAGATCCCACAATAATGCAAGTCTAGAAAGGCATGAGATGAAGCTGACTGCCCTGTACATTGAAGATATGTGGATAATCTATGTTAAATAGCACACTGCTGAAAGTTTCTTTGATTTTCTATTGGACCCACAGTGCACACACCATAGAGGTAAAAGCACCCATGTCTAATTTAAATAATGGTTAAGGAAACATGACCACAGCTGCAGAGTGTAAGTAATCAATAAGCTGTTGAATTTCTTATTGTACAATACATAATGAACAATGCAGAACACAGTACAACACTATGTATTTAATGCTAATATTGAAAATTGTGCCCTTGTAGTACAGCATGGATGATAAATGTTTATCTTTGACCCAGCTACCCAATTGTTTAATAAATAAATAAAAGGTAAATAGTCTTGAGAAGGTAGAGTGCATGAGGCAAGGAAGAATAGCATACACTAGAAATTATTGCAATAGTAACAAACAGGGCTGGTGTTCTCTAGCAATTAAAACCATTTCAAATTACATGAGACACACTCATTACAGGAAGGCTACTAAAAAGTGTTATTTGAATAGCACAGATTAACTTTTTCCCAGTATCTGTGAGAAACCCTTCACTGTCATTTAGATGTGAAAAGAAATAACTATCCATTTTTGTTGCGACTTCTTCATGTGTAAGCCACAAGTTATTTCACCAACAAGTTCTATATGCAGAAAACCACTGAACACTAGGGTCACCTGAATACTACCTTACAACAGCAGTGTTGACTAGTTGCAGGTATAGTTCAAGGTCTGCTTGTTCTGACTGATGTGTAAATAACCACTAACTACTGATCAGTTTTGTCATCAAAAACTGCAGTCAGATAAGAATCAGTGTGATATTACTGCTGACATCTGTTTGATCTTTGTGTCAAATTACAGCGATTCACTCATCCATTCTAATAGTGCCAACTAACTGTTCTGTAAGCAGACGATGCTGCACTCAAATATGTTTTTAAATTAAACTGTAAAGAAATCCTAAGCTAAGGTACAGTTTGTTGGAAACAGAAAAGTATAACCTGTCACCAAAGCCCATGGTATGTATGAAACCAAATATAATTGATTTATCATCATTCACTGTCTAATACTATGCTCAGCGTTGCATATTATTTCATTCAAAAAAAAGACCAGCTTAGTGCTACTGTTCTTGTTACTAGAGGACAGCTTAATACATAAGATTCACCTCTTACTATGCAGTTCAGGGCATTGTGCAGTCGAGGTGTTGCAGAATGTGCAACTATATTCTCCTTAGCCTCTTATAAAGTGAAAGCATTACATGCATACGCAAGGCACAGAAGGATAGTTCACCAATATGCTGTATTCTAAAAGTAGGCATTAGTTCCAGGAATGTCACACAGCTTAATTAATATCAACAGAGAAGGACTGACCTTGACCCTTATTATTAGTATCATCGGTAGGGACTTTCCACTACCAAGAACTGGGTAGCCAAGTATGCTCCTGCAAAGAGAGGCTATCAGTACAGATATCATAGAATAAAGTCTGGATCCAGCTGTTGGGCTACTAAATTTCCAAGGGAGGAAGCATGCTTAGTGCTCAAATAATAGCAGCTGGCTGGAACAAACATCTGCCAAACCTAGCTGCTGTGATTGGGTTACCGCCTTTCCCTAAGATGCAGCAACCTTAGATTTGATTATATTAGGGGAAAGTCTCTTACATGGAAATGTTGTGTACTAACCCTACCACTACAACATACACATGCACAAAAGAAAAACAGGCAGCCTTAAAAAATATTAGGTGATTCCTCTATTTTCAACTAACTTATTTTCAAAGAACTGGTTTTCCATAAACTGAGATGGAGCGGGGAAGGGGGATGGACACAGGATATTTCAGTGGGATAGTGTCAGACTATGTCAAAGTGTACAGATAGGATCGTGGTATACTGTAACTCCTCTAAGTTATGTTGAGTGGATGCATGTAGTCTGGAAAAAAAGCAAAGAAAAAAAGGAAACAAAGCTGTCTTCACTGCACAGAAAGATGGGGTCTCAGCTATAACCTAGCTGAAGTGGGTTTGATTAGAAGCTCATGTATGGAAGGAGCCAGCCAGGAAGGTAAAGCCTGGATGTCTTTCCTGGGGGAGGGCGTGAAATGTGTGGCACAGAGTGCATCGCCCACTAAAGCACTGCCACTGGAGATCAGAGGCATAGCAGGAACCAGCCCAATGGGGATGACAGTATTGCCTGAAGAGATTACATCGCTTGTGTAAATGAGGGAGGGAGGGAGTGTCAGCCCCATGCTGCACCCATTGCAAACCTTCCTCTGGGGCACTTATGCAACACACAGGGGGATATGGTTAGGGAGCATAAGGAAATTCCATGATGGCTGCCACGACGACAACTTCTCCTTGAGCATTTTTCATCTGCTTAGGAAATGCATGGATCAAAGTGTAAGGATCAGCCAGATAGTTAGCAAATGGAGGAGGCCCAAATGAAGATATTAAAATGAAGGTTAATGTCTTGAAAAAATACAAAACTGTATCATTTTTACAAGTCATATCTGACATGGGCTAAAGTAATCTCACAGGCAAAGACTTAAAAATAAGGACAAAGTGACCTACGGTACATAATCACACACCAAGAGCAAGTGCTGGTAAACACAACTGATTCATAACAAGAAAACTAAACAATTAATATAATATTTTGCTATAAAGTTTTAAAAACCCCTGTACAGCTGTGGATTCTTCTCATCTGTTGCAGTTTTGTTTTGAGAAAGAAATAAATGACTAATAGAACATAATACTTTCAGGATAGTGCCATTAAAGTAAAGCTAAACATTTTTTTTCCTGTCATACAGTTGTAAAAACAGAACAGCTAAGAGAGTGTTTGTGCTTGCCCAATCAAGATATTAAGTATGAGAAACATACATTAAAACCTGTTTATTTCTATTGTTGCATTCTTAGTAATTACACCTTTTCCCAATATCTGTCCAAAATCCAAGAAAATGCTCCACACCCTCGTGTTCAGTGTAGAATTAAGACTTTTAAACAATGAATACATTTTTACTTGTGTCCTGCCATGAGTATGTCAAGATTAAAATGTAGGTAACCGATGATATCCTTTTGCCACACTAACAATGGCACAGTGGTAACTTGTTCCACTTTAGGTATTATTTATTTTGGCAATGTAAAAGGTAAAAGTATAAAACAAAATAATTGTTGCAGGTAACACCTTTCAATGAATTAAGGAAATTAAATATAACGCTTTTAAGTGATACCACTCCCTTATGTAAGCTTGGCTTACACAGTATAAGCTGATGCATGAATTTACTAGAACATGAACAGCCAACTCATAATAAATGATAATGTTTTGGAGCACTAAAATCAAATTGACGTCTTTGGTCCTGCACCATTCTTATTTAATGTAACCTTCCATGTTATGCAAACACACGGAAGAGTATAAAGTTGGAAACTTTCAATGGCCTTGTGACTTAGTGCTGGCCAGTAAATTATACAAACTTCTCATAACACTGGTAAAATGAGATTATCTGCCATTTCATAAATATGACAGCCTATTTATAAATAGTAACAAAACTGAAGTATTGGGTGATTCCAGGGTCAAGATGTGGGTGAAAAAGGAGGTGCATTTGCTGTTAGGAAGGAAACAAGGATGCAGGAAGACTTAGGCATTACTGATGTTTTTTACACTAACTAGGATCTAAGGGCCACTTACAAGGCAGCAGGTGGTATCTGCCGAGAATATCTGTCAGAGAGCTAAACTCTCTGGAGATGTGATTCATACTGAGAAGCTGGTTGCTTGAAATGGCTCGTTCATGGACTCTCATAACCTCCCAGCACAGAGGTAAAACAATGATTCCCCCCAGTTTTGTGATGTACTACATGTCTGCCATGTTATCAGAATGTAGGGTGATAACTCCCTAAAGAAATAATTTCTAGAAAAATTACATAATCGGAAGAAACGCTTTCACTTCCAACATGTTGATATGAAGGAATAGCACATACAGGAGACCCAAATATGCCCATTACAATGTCCCCCACTCTGTTGCTGATATGTCCATGAAACAGTAGCAGACGGAGATGTTACCAGAAAAGGGTGGATCTTAAAGAAATTGGTAAGATCATTCCACCACAGCAAATGCTTCCAAGCTTTGCAGATAAAGATATGCTGGAATTGAGAATCAGCAGTTGGCAACCACTGGATTTTTAAGGTCCAGTGCTGAATTCTGATGTGATATCTCACATGAGGGGCCCCAGAAATAGCTGGTTTCATGAGACCAGCAGCAAAAGACAAAGAAGATGCTTTTTGTAGTGTGACAAGGGCTGATTGTTTTGAATGGACTGCATTCTGTCTGATGGAAAGCATGCTCTCTATGACTTGGCATTCAGACTGCAGACAGCAAATGTGAGAAGGCATGAAGGCATTAATTGTACTTTTGTAGAGCATTTCCTGTATTTACAAAAGCTTTGAATGGTGAAGTCAAAGATTTCTGTACTATTGCTAGAGTTTCAATGGAGGAGCAGCTAGGATCCACGCATCCAGGTGCAGAAACACCCCAGATCACTTTAGTCTCTGGTGAACCGCTGCCACAGACATGCATTTGATGAATATGATGGGAACTAAGGTTTGATGAAATAGAAGGTTACAAAACTGATTACAACTGGCTCTAAGAATCATAGAAACTTCCCAGACTCTTTGTTTTAATGTGGTGATATGCATCCTGGAGATCTAAATAACACATCTGATCCACTTGTACTGGCCAGGGAAGGACTGACTACACAATAACCAAGTGAAAGTTCTCCCTTGGAATATATGTATTTAAACCTGAGGTCCTTTATCTTTTTTTGTCCCTAAATAGGATCTAGAGCAATTGCTGAATTCTTTCTCAGCTGATGAGAATTCTTGATGGCTATTTTGCAAAGAAGGTTTAAAAATAGGTTTCTTGTCACTTGTTTCTGATGAGGTGGGATTTCTAACAAGAGCAACAACAATGGAGCAGGGACTGCGTGAAACAAAATATTGTCTATGGTAGATATGGCCATCCTATTATATCTGTCCTCAGTAAGTGACTTACCAGCAGAATGGTGAAGGAATAACACACCACTGACTGCCTCCAGAGAGGGATAGTAGTCAGGAAAATCCTCAGTGTTGCCACTGATCACACATAGGTGACTCATAGCTGTTAATAATTACCTGGACCCTTGTCACTGGGCCTGCAACATCTCTGGATGTGACCCCGGAAGTTAGGGTTTTGCTCCTGTCTGTTGTTCATTGTGCTGCTGATGTGCCCCATGCCTGAAGCATGCCTGACATGGCTTCCTCTGCATCGCAGAAAACGTGCATTGAGCCGGCTAACATTTAACACCCACAGCTGTCAGGCTTGTTCTCTCCTTTTCTATTCTATTCACGTGGCCTTAATGTCAGACATAAACAAAAATGATCCTTAGAACATGTAATTAATAAAAGTTGTTTTGGTGTGCTCTCTAAAATTCATTAACTGAACCAACACATGCTGACTATATCAGATGCAATAGTCCTCACAAAAGGCTGTCCATAACTGAAACTGATATAAATCGGGATGTTTGTATGTCCTTACAAGGTCCATCTGGCAACTGTTCAACCATCTGATGCATTTCTTCTTAGATGTCTCTTTGGAAATCCACCATGTGGACCAAGCAATTAAGCATGCCTAGTGAAATAGTATAGATGCATATGCTTGCTTCCTAAGACAATGCACCATTATGGTTGTTTTATTAAGTGTGTGGATTATCAGGTTCTGTAGAGTTGGAGCAATTTTAAGAGCAGTTGCTGATTTTGTAAGACTCATACATCTGTTCCCTGTGAGGAGTACTGTGAATAGTAATTACCATAGACATGTTCTCCTATGATGCACTGATGGTTACATTAGGGATGTCAACCAATGGGGGGCTTCCACTATGGTGGAATGCATGTAAGCAGTAGATTTGAACAGTCCCTATTGAGAGGCCAGTAAAAAGGGCATTTCACTCACTGAAATACAAAGCACATGCACAAGCTCAGTTTTAACAGTGCACCATATACTGCTCAGTATAAAACAAGTCAGAAAAGTGTCAACGGGCAGGTGAAACAAAAACGAGAACAGGAATAGCGAAATGAAGGCCACATGATAGCACTGCTGGAGCAGCAGCACGAAGTCAACTGATGGATTCAGCAATGGAAGAGAAAATCAACCAAACAGATACAGAAATGTTTAAACTTAGTGGCACATTAGAGGACTACATCAAAACTAATAACAGAAAGGGTGTTGTAATGGAAGAAGGCTTATCCTGACACTCAGATGATATAACAGGGCTATAAAACAAAAACTTGTGTTTGGAAATCTAACTAGCTGAACATGAACTGGCACACGAGGATATACAAACGAAGTTGACTGAGTGGGAAGACAGGTCACAGAGGGTAGGGAGATCCTTCGATTCCCAGCTATCCTAGAAAAGGAGGAGGCCTCCAGCTGTAAGCAGTTCAAGGCAGAATGTACAAACAGATAAACTGGACTGTCAGCCAGTGAAATTAATGCTCAAACTTCACTTATCACTAAACTAGAGCAAACTTATCACAACATAGACAGGTTTGCCTCTAATCCCACCTAATAAATCCCACCACTGTCTCACCTTTAAATCACTCCAATGGCCAGAATTCTCTAAACAACTACTTCTACCCCAACTTCACATTACACACTCTATCCTGAATGATGCCTCTTCCTGCCCTTCCATCTCCAACCTAGTCTCCTACTACAACCCCCATCATCACCTTCGTACTTCCAGCAAACACCTCCTTGACATATATAAACCCAAAAAAATATAGGAAAGTCCCTCAAATACTCTGTTGCACATGCTTGGAACTCACTCCCACAAAACATAAGAAGCATTCATCAAAAACACCTGTTCAAAAAAGAACTTAAATTTGTTTTCAGAGTATATGGTCCTGCCCTTGTCTAACCCCCACTTGATCTAGCCTTTTGTCTTCTCAAGTTTAACTTCTTTTTCCTATTCTACTCTTTACTTTGTACTTGCCTCATATAGCTTTATACCTCCCTCTCCCCTCACTTCCATAGCATATATATTCATATATAATTTTATTTAAAAAAAAGAAAAACATTTTTTTTTGATTGAATGGTTTATCAATTTGTATGCACTTCATCTGTGATATTTTCTAGACTTGTCAATTGTTGTTTCACCTACTCTATGTACCAATATTCTCTAACTGTTGATTTTCTTATTAGGTTTCATAGTGGTTTTAATTTTTTACTCATTTTATTTTTTATTTTATTTTTATTGCAAAATATGTAATACTTCTGGAGCTTTTCTGCTCGGGTCTCCACTGAAAATGGGCCCCTGGCTCAGTTGGACTAACCTGGTTAACAAATGTCAATAAATAAATAAACTGAGAGCGCTCACAGGATTTTCATGCTTGGTGCACTTGCTAGAAAAATCCATAGCCCTATAGTGTGAAGTTTCAGACCTTTGAAATGAAGGAGTGTATTTTCACAAAAGTTTTGGAGGATAGGAGTAGTCAAAGTTAGATCAGACAAAAATCTTTGTGAATTAAGACTACTCAGAGGCAAGAAGAATGTAGCAAAACAAATTTCTCCCAGCAATTCAGAGATGTAAGCAAAAAGACTATGTTTCAAACTCTTATGCCCAGTGATCTTCAAAAGTTCTATCCAACAGGCACCAGAACCACGCTGAAGGCAAATCAGGCACTGGATGACTTGTGTGGTAGCCCAGAAGATAATGAATTCATGCTGCACAGTTAGTTTCCAGTGCAGATCAAAGATGTAGACAAGAGAAGCTGTGGACTTGCTCAAACACTACACTTCAAAACATTTCCAGTCTTCCAACAGAAGATGAGGAACAAGCAGGGTGATGGCAGCAGTGGCACAAAAGGGAGTGTCACAAGAGCATGCCAGAGGATATCTAACAGCAGAACTAGAACAGGTGAGTGATTTGCCATTGGAGATAACACTTGCATTTAAAACAACAGAAATAGGCACTTTATGGAAAGGTGATTTTTTTTCTTGGGGAATGGGATGTTAAAAGCAAGGTGAAGTGAGGATATAACTTCAATCAGAAGTGCAAACGTCTTGCAGTCTGTATGCTATGAGTAGACAATGACTAGAGAAGACAAATAATGAGGGGAAAGTACTCATTTATGGCAACTAATGTATAGTTAACAGGCATGACTGGGTGCAACGAAGGACAATGAATACATCCAGGAGTGAATTAAGCATTTTCTGTTAGTAAAGTTTAATGTTGATGTACTGATGTACAGGGAGGATAATCCTCCTGAAGGGTTTTTCTTTCTTTGTACTTTCCCAATATTTATTATGTTTTTCAGCAAGAACAGCTGAGTGATGTTAGCTTCTGAATTAAATTGAGCAAGTTTTTTTTTCTTTCTTTAAAAAAAAACAAAAAACAAAGGCAATTATATATAACTATTACCACGGGTGTGTGTTACCAAGATTATGGGATTGTGTAGAAGCCATAGCACATTATTATGTGGTGGGGGGAAATGACAAGTGAGGAAAGCTGAGCCAGAGGTAACAAGGGTGGGTATATATGTGCTAAAAGAATTTTGGTACTTGAGTATTATCGCAACCACATTTTGCAGGTGGCATACTTTATGTTTTCTGCCAAACTGTGTGTGTTAGTGGAAGTAGGGCGGTGTAAACTGTTAAACAGTATTGGGTCACATTCTTTGGCACATATGAGGAAGAATAATATCAGGTAGTGCCCTTGTCCGAAGTAGACACATGGCTGCTGCTTTACAGTCATCTTTGATGTTAGGAGTCATCAAACTGTCAACATTCTGAACAACAGAAGTGGTGCCTTTCAAACCCAGTTAAATGTGTGCTTATGTAGGGGAATCATTCACCATCTACAGCAGCACCTGTTGTTAATGCTGTAAGGGCCATTTCTGAGTACACAACTTCAGAGATACGCAAACAGGATAACGTTTACCACCCCTGCCCCAAAAGTACCACTATGGAGAAAGGCTGTCCCACATTACTTACTAGTATTTATTTGCATTATTGCAACTGTTGCGTGGTCAGTGTGGTCAGTGTTCAGTATTCTTCATTTCCTCTGTGAACTTTGGTTCCCAATCTGACTACCAATCATTTAGCAAAATGTTCCCCATAAAAATAATGGTCATCCTTCACCACACTGAGAAGCAGCAGACATCTTGATCGCATTATTCATGACCTGACGTTGGTAAAGGATGCTACCATCAAACACAAATTTGCCCTTTATTCCTCTTCGTAACCCGTTAACAATATCAGAGAATAGTAACACTTTACAAAACCGTTTTAAGGTTAACAGACGTAGTTTAAGTCAAACATGACGAAGGAGACTTAATTTTCATTTGTATATAAATTTGTGTTGACAGCGGTGCAAGGTAAAAAAATTAAAGCAATAAAAGATGTTGTGAATTTAAATAGATACAGATACAATGAAGACCAGGTGACCAGAAAAAAAGGACCACAGGAAGCACAGAATGGAGTAAAAATGCAATGGAAGCCATTAAGCAAGGAAGGAAGTTAAGCTAGACCGCTGGCTGTGTTGGACATAGAATCACAGAACATTAAGTGGTTAGGAGAAGACTAAAGTAGTAAAGGTTTAACCTATGTACACAGAAGCTCACCCTCAGAATCACAGAATGTTAACTGGTTAGGAGAAGACTAAAGTAGTAAAGGTTTAACCTATGTATACAGAAGCTCAGCCTCAGAATCACAGAATGTTAACTGGTTAGGAGAAGACTAAAGTAGTAAAGGTTTAACCTATGTACACAGAAGCTCAGCCTCAGAATCACAGAATGTTAACCGGTTAGGAGAAGACTAAAGTAGTAAAGGTTTAACCTATGTATACAGAAGCTCAGCCTCAGTAATTATTTTACAGGAAACTCTACTCTTTAAAGAAGAACATAAAGAACTAATTAAGAAGTGTGGGGGATTGTGTTTTAGGGTGCACAAGGAATGAAAGTTAGGGGGTTAAATTTTGATAAAGAAGAAAGCAAAACTGAGAACTGGAGAGGAAAAGTGTGCACTAAAAGTAGGTATATAGTTATTAGGGGCTATTTGCTAAAAAGGAGAATTATGTCACCTAATGTTTATTTTCCACCTAAGATAAAAGTTGATATTAAAAATATTCTAGGGGAGATATTAGGGTTCTACCAGGGGATTCTGTTAACATGGGGAGATTGGGACCTTGTCTATAATAGGGAAGCTGTATTGGAAGTTCCAAAAAAATCAAATACTAGCAAGGGAAGGAAGTTTTGTGAATAGATATTTGAACTTGTTCAGTTTGAAAGATACTTTAAGCAGAAATGGAGGGATAGTGACCTGTATGCACTATGCCGCTAGATATGATGTGAACAAGACTGAATAGAGTGTATATTACCATGGAGCATAAATGCTTGATAACATGGTTTGATACCCATACAGTTATAGTGCCTGACCATGCCCCTATAAGTGTGAGGATACAGGTCCTATGGCAAGTAGAGAAGTGGAGACATTATAAGTTTCGATTACACTGGTTTAAAAGGTAGGAACTCTGCAGATGGGTCCAGGAAAATTACAAGACATAATTATCTTCTTTGAAGATGTATATGGAAACATTGCCATTACAAAGGATGACTTTAAGAACCATCCAAAAATAAGGATTATTTGGAATGAGAGAGACAGAAAAGTGATGAAAGAAACAATAACCATTAGTTTAAAGGCTTGGTAATACTTACAAAAAAAAGCAACAGATCAGGAAAACGTAGAGCGGAGACAATGGACAGAAGCTAAAAGGAAAACAGAAGAATGCCTTGTCAGTATGAATGAATATAGGAAGATAGCACTGAGGCATAGATACTTTGCAACCAGTATGAAAATTACCAAACTGTCTGCAGAAAAATTAAGTATTCAGAAGGCCCACTATTACATAGGGAAAGTGAGAAGTCCTCAAAATGGAAGGATAGAAACAGGCCAGATACCATTTTGGGTATATTTAAAAAATACTATGAACAGTCATGCAATGAAGAACAAATAGGGGAAGTGTGGTAGGAAAAATTAAGAGTGTTTTGGGGGAATTTGGGCATATCACACTTAATGGCCATAGAGGAAGCAATCTTAATGAGGAAAGTGACCAAGAAAGAGGGAATCTGGGTGATAAAATACCAGGCATGGGGGAAAGTCCAAAGAATGATGGATTTCCAGTGGAAGCATAGAATGAGGAGGATAGACGTTAATAAATATCTAATCAACTCTGTTCAATCATATAGTAAAGGGGGTCGGATTCCCCAATCATGGTCCATGGCAATGAATAAGAGAAGGACTCAAGTGCTAGCAGACCATTCTGGCCAAAAGATAGGCAGATTGTATACCCAAGGAAAAAAGTCAACCAGTGTTGTTTTGTGGGATGGAAGCACACTTTTAATAATATCAGTAAAACCTTTGTGATTCAGCATCATGCTGAACAGGCTAAAAATCAGCTTTTATTAGTAGGGTTGGATGCTGAAAAAGCATTCGATAGGGTCAGATGAAGATCACTAGTTATGGTCTTGCAGTGGTTTGGGATACCAATGGAATGGGTAGAATTAAAAAAGCACGTATAAGCCACAGTCAAAACGTGTCAAAACTGATAAGCACAGCATCAAATGGATTTTCCCTGAAAGGAGGAATGAGACAGGGCTGCCCTTTCTCCCATTATTGTTTGCATTATATACAGAACTTTTGGCACTATACATAAGCACATCTTAACTGAGGGTTATGATTGGTATGGTTTGCAGGAGAAGATAGCACTGTTTGTGAATCTCATAATATATTTAACCAACTATGAGAGGGACATAAACATATTTCCTGAATATTAAGACAATACAGGGTAATAGCAGGTTACAAGACCAATGATCTCAAAACAAAAGCAATAGTATTAAATTATAACTCCACGTTTGAATTAGTGGAAACCTATCACACTCAATGGGGCCATGAGAATATGAGATATATAGGAATCTTGATAAAAAATGAAGTTGCGGAGGTGTCCAGAGACATGTGGGAAGACACAGAATAAAGAACAGCGGAAGACATCACACAGTGGAGGATGACACACATGGATCAGGACAGTAAGATACAAGCAATGAAGATGTTTTCGGTCCCATTGGTCCTATACACTGGACACACATATTTTGATAGAACCAAAAACAAAACATGGTAGAGAATAAACAAACTCTAATGACATTTTTCTGGGATAATATTAAAGGGTGGGTGAAGTGGGATATGGTAGTTTTACTGACAGAACAGGGGGACTAGGAGTGCTGGACTTGAAAACATACTTTGAGGGGATACAGGTTAGATTATTTTATTCCCTTCATTCCTTTAATGAAAAAGATGGTTAGGGATCAAGGAAGAGAGATGGAGGATAGAGAAAACTTGGGTTTTTGGTTACAATTGGTTAGAGAGAATAAGGGGAGACAAGCTAAACAACAAGCCAGTAACTCATTACCGAACTTGGCACAGAATATCAGTAGTCAGTATATACTACTGAGGCTAGCACCAATACGGGTTAGTTACAAAAGGAGAAGTAGGCTTAATGAAAAGCCAGTTCTCATGATGTGGAGGTCATTGAACACCCAGCTAATATACTGCGAACAGATTATACAGGAAGATGAAATAATGGAATGGAATCGAGCAAACGAGAAATTTAGGCTGGCAGAAAGACTTAAGCAGCAACAGGCATTGAGCCAAGATGACAGAGTTATGCCAGGATGGGATAAGTATGTTGGTTGAAGCTAGAACAGATGTTAATATGGGGCCATAGTTCATTTCTAGAGCATATCGGGGCTTGATAGACAACTTTAAAGGAGAGGAGAGTCAGCTACGGAGAATATGGAATGAAAGGTTGAGAAGAGATTATTTAAGAGAACTGTGGTAGGAAATAAGTGTGGCACCATAGCATGCTACAGTGGCAAGAAAATTAAGAATTTTCACATGAAGATGTCTCCACAAATTTTTATACACCTCATGAACTACAAAGGATATTTTCCCAGGTTAGTGGGAAATGATGGAAATGCAGAACAGGGGATGTAGGAACCTGAGGACATATTTTCTGGGATTGTCCAGGACCAGAAGAGTTGGAGGAGGAAATGCAAAGATTTTTGGAGAAATTAATTGACCCTGGAATAATTCTTAATGAGTAGCTGATGCTGTTAAGCTGGAAAACACCACTGAAAGAATCGAGTAGTTAAGAGTTTAATTGCACTCCTAACCTTGGTTGTCAAAAAGCAATCCTACACAAGATGATGAAAAATGAAAACCTGATATGGTGGGATATGATTGATGTAATGGAGAAGATAAAAGACAGAGAATTGTCACCATTAAATGATATTGTTGTAAAAAGGTATATAAGTAAATGGGAATTACAACAATCAGTGATGGATCTGTTATAGGAGAACTTGAAACAGACATTCTACAGGGGAGGAACACCCATACTGGCGATCAGGAAATTAGTAGCCAGGAATAGCATAATGATTAGTTTAAACAAGCCCCCATATGCCCCAATAAGGTGAATGTGATATTAAATGGTTATGGTTAGGCTAGACAACTCAGTAGGGGATATGTTTGTAAACTGCTAACCACTGGTGAGATGCAATAAAGTAAATTTGTGACTACATCATGAAAATCTTGAACAGGATTATAAATTTGTTATGTACATAGTTATTAACATAGAAGGTTGGAATAAAAAATGTCTACCAATAGAGAAACCAGCCAGGAGAAATGCTGAATAGGTCTGAAGGCCTTCTGCAGCATCCCTTGTGGGGATTGTTACTTGAACTATGGGCCATCTCCTCCTCCAGAGTACCATGTCCAGAACTTCTTGGGACTTAAGGTCACTTGGGAGATGCTGGGAAATTGGCATCCTTGTCATCATTAAATTCATTAGGTAAATCATTGTGCTTTCTCTTACATGGGGCCCTTCTGGGTATCTTTGAGGGAACCCAAGGATATGTGACTCCAGTTTTGTGATCTAAAATGGTCTTATGAAGCTATAGAATACCGTAGGGCTCCCTGCCCTTCTCAGCAACTGGCTGCAAAGCTATACGCTCAATCAAGGGTCTTTCTAGTGGTGCAGATAATGGTGGCACCAAAGTAGGGTGGGTATCATGTGGTACCATAGTAACAATGGTTGCTGTCTCCATTTCCGACACTACAATCAAAGTCTAAATCTGGTTCAAGATGGTTGTTGCTGAGCCAGTAGTTCTGACAGCATCAACATCAGCACAGAAAAATGAAGGAAGAGCATTGGCACCAATACCCAAAACATCTACACTAACTCTACAGTTACAGTCAAGGCTGGGAGACTCATTAACGGACCATCAATACAGACCAGAAAATCAGGGCTGAAAGCTTTAAGGTTAAAACAGTCAATGTCAAGACCAACATCAAAGTCTCAATGATTAAACTGTGATTAAAGGCGTTACAAACAAGAGACCACCTGTGCCAATATCCACCTCATGGCATACCACCCAGTAAAAGAAGGGCAAAGCAGCTCAGGCCAGGAATGAATTTACAGATGCCAATCCAATAACTGAGGTTCATTTTGAAGGATATGAGGGTATCACTATGTTTTACAAATAAAGGCAATTTGTTTCAGAGATGGGGCAAACTTTGGGTAATACATTTGTCCCACCAGCATGTTTTATTTAAATCTTAAAGGAGATTTAATTACGTATAGTGTTTGTGGAGCTGCTCAACTTGCAGAGGGACAAGACATCAAGAAGGATTGCATCCTCAATGGCGTGGAATGCAATACATCTGTACACAGCAGATGAAATATAGTGAATAGACGTTCAAGCCTGTCTTGGTAGCCAAGGGTCTTTAGACCAATAGTTTTGTTTTAATTAGGGAGATTTCTAGCTGTGCTGTGTGTCTGCTTAGATGCATGCCAAGGGAGACACTGATGATCTAACAAGATGATATCTTCATTTGCCTGGATGAGATACCCAGCAGTGTAGGTTCTGGATACAGGGTGGACACTGGCTGGAGAGGGATATCTTAAGTTTTGTTCTAGATAGAAAGAGGGGGATATCATATGTTTTGTGCTAGACAGAAGGACTTCCTGACTACTAATGCTACATGGTAGTGAAAGGAGAGAGAACTATCCACCAAACTGGCAAGATAACAGACTACTATGTTATCTTAGTAGAGCTTTAAGTAGGCAGGATGAAGGGGGTGTCTGCCCCAGATGTAAGCTTTTAGGAGGCATGATCAACAGGTGCAGATGGTGCATGAGTAGTGATTTATGAGCTGTGAGGATATTACAGCAACATAAATGAATAATCACACTGCATTTGTCATCAAGACAAAAATGTTCCGTGTGTAAGTAACTGTATCAAGTTGCCTTTTACAGTTGTAGCAAAATGTTTGCTACAGTTAAAGGTTTGCAGAAGAGTTTCATTTTGGTCTTGCTCCTTAGAGTGCCATCTGGGAACTGGTGCTGGATGACCTGTGGTTCTGCAGTTTGCAGTAGAGTGCCACCTCTATTCTTAGTTGTGGACAACATATATATGTGATAAAATCAATAAACGAAGCGCAGTGCAAACAGAAAACCAATAAACTAGAAATGCACTGTGTGAGGACAAAACTGCACCGGACAACCGAGAACCTGATACCAGCTTTATTGAACGTTAAACGTTTGAAAAACACCACGTTTTTCGTCAGATAAATTAGACTTCATCAGACCTGATGAAGTCTAATTTATGTGACGAAAAATGTGGTGTTTGTCAAACGTTTAACGTTCAATAAAGCTGGTATCAGGTTCTCGGTTGTCCGGTGCAGTTTTGTCCTCACACAGTGCATTTCTAACATATATATGTGGATACAGCATGGATACTGGCCTGGATGAAGTACTGTGGCAGCACTTTGGTCCATTATTAATGACATCCTTTAAAACACTGATAAAGGCCTCCTTACAGGTGCCCTATTTATAAACCTGACAAAGGCATTTGAACTCACTCACCATTATCTTCCCCTAAACGAACTAAGTGAAACTGGTTATCAGCCCAGATAGCACTCCCTGGCTTAAAATGTCCTCACTGACAGGCACTTCAAAGTTAAAAGAGGATCCTCCCAATGAAAATCTGAACCTGTTATCAAAGATGTACCACAAGGGTTCATTCTTGCCCCACAACCATTTCTCCATGTTCCTTAACAAACTTGCTTGTAATCTCTCCATCTTCCTCTCATTCTCTACACATGACATGGTCATTTATCTATCAAGTAATTTTCACACCAACGTTCAATCCCAATTTGTCAGACTTTTATGAACTCCACCAATGCCTCATAAACCATATACTACCTCTCTAACCCTAAAAAAAAAAAAAGAAAAAAAAAAGTGGCGAAATAGAGTAAAACTTTGACAACAGTAATAATAAAAAAATATATATGATACTAAGAACTTTTGTCCCTTTGTGTTAACCGGGACTTCTTCAGAGTATACCTTCTTTAATTTACATCACCGATGTATAACATTTGTTATGCACCAAATTCAAGAAGTCATTAATATGAATAAATATCTTAAACTTTCAAAAACACTAGCAAAGAATTCCAACAAAAAATCAAATAAAAAATTCATATTTAACACATCTCTTTGTTTCTATTTTGTTCTTCTATCGCATTTAACAAAAATGATTCAAAAACTCAATATTTTAACCAACTCTTTATACTTTTGATGACCTTTGTTTTTAACATGTTCATTAATGACAGAGTGTCATTGTTGGCATTCAACATAATTTGCCAACTTAACTCTTTATACTCTAATAAACTTTCTGAACCCCCCCCCCCACTTAAATCATGAATTATTTTATCTGTAACAAAAAAATAAATAGTTTTTAAAAATCTGCACACACTATGTCTATACAGAGCATTATTACTATTCTTCTTCTTTATATCATACAAATGTTTGCATAATCTAGCTCTCAGCCTTCTTTTTGTCTTGCCAATTTAGAAAGCAGAGCAAGAAACACATGTTGCTGAATACAAGATCCATCCAATGTTGCAACTGCACAAATCAGGACTTGCACTGGTCATATCATAACCTTCTACAACCACATATAGGCCATCATCGATGTACCTAAAGTCTTTGCAGCAACCACATTTGGACATTTTTGACCTATATCATGCATAGGTTCATAGGTAGATACTTGGCTATTGGCCCAAGGGTCTAAGTAAGCCTAGCCAACAAGGTTCGCTGGCTTATGCCACCCAAGAAAGTTATTTCTCTTACTTCATCACATTTCCCTTTTTCTAGATATTCTTTGAGGTTTTTGCCCAAACTAAATATAGACTGGGGCTGAGCACCCAATTTCATCTTTAATTCCTGTGTAAAAAACAATTTCCAATTTGCTTTTAATATGTTCACAATTTTCCCTGCATCCCCATTATAGGGAATCACCATAGCCCCCATCTTTTTAGAAACCTCTCTTTCCATATTTTGTATGGGGGTGTTCCTTCACCCCATAATAGGAGTGTATCTTGTCTTCCTCCCTTCCACAACACCCCTTTCCATTTCTTCAAGTAAAGAAAGGTGGTAACCTCTTTCTAAAAACATAACAATCAATGTTTTTATTTTGGGAAGAAACATATAGTCATCACTAATTAGTCTCGACAAATGAACCATCTGCCCTTTGACTATGTTCCTTTTTTGAGAAAGGGGGTGGCAGCTATCAAAGTGCAAATATGGATTAGCGAAGTTTTTTTTTTTCAGAAAACATGGAAATAAACTTTTGGTTTACCCTGCCCTTCAAATAGGTTATGTCCAAGTATTATATTTTATCAAAACCAAATGTGTAGGTAAACCTCAAAAATTCTGTAGCATTATTAAAATAGGCAAACAAGTCCATCAAAGTTGATTTGTCACCTTTTCACAAAATAAGAATAACACCAAAAATCTAAACTATGCATAGACATACCCAAACACTGGTGAATTAAATACATACATACTGTTTCTCCCATTCAATAAGACCACATTTGCATATATAAGGGCACCTTTCACCACATTTTTTACTTTTATTTTTGTTTTACTTGATACTCGATTCATTACTTCTCAGTCCTCACAAGACCAAATCTATGCTCTTTGGAACTCCACAGAATGTTTATCAAGCATCTGACTCTTTAACTATCTTTGACTTACACAACCAATCAACAGAGACAGCCTCCACATTCAAATACCTAGGATTACGGTTTGATCGCTCACTAAACTTCTATTTCTATACAGACAAATTGAGAATAAAAATAAACTCCTTCCTCTTCTGAGGAAAACTTTAAGGATAAAACAGTCAATAAGATCTCCTCTTTTCTATTTCAACCAGCCCCAGCCAGATCAGCCAGCAGCAGAGGTATTCTCTATTCCCAGCTAGAATATGGACTACCCATTTTCTCATCTACCTCCAAGAAAAATACCAACACACTCCAGTCTCCAACAGTGGCTGCCAATTCATTACAAACTCACCCCTCAATGATATTACTGGATCACCTTAGAAAAAGCCAAATGGCTACCCATAAAACAAAGATCTAACCTACTGTTAGGAGCCCAACTCTACAAACAAGTCTAGCTCCGGACATTTACTTGAAATCACAAAAGGTGAGGTGTTATTAAAACGTCCTGTTGGCATTATATTTGTTGGTGGGTTATTAGTTTATTTTAATACCTACTTTTAAAGATTTCCATTATTTAAAAGTCCCTGCTGGCATTATATTTGCTGGTGGTTATCAAGACATTTATTTCCCTTGTAGCTAAACATCATGGAAAAAAAATCTTCATTCTGCCTGAGAAACTACTTATAAGACACACCAACTCTCATTACCCCATGAACCAAACTCCACAGCACTGTATATGCCTTGCCATCTCAGGCAACTACACTTTGGCAAGCTCTCCCAATTGAAGCTAAAGGAAATCAACACTTATTCCAAAATTCTGAGTGCAACTCAAAAAGCACTTCTTCATCCAAGCCAAATACCCCTGCTTCCACACAGGACATATTATTTAACACACTATTCCACCTCCTTTCCAAGACTCTTCTCCTCTCTCAGATTTATTGTAGGTTGACCCACTTTAGAAACAAATGTAAATACTGTACTTTACACTCTGCTTGTTTGTTGTAATATACATATACAGTTTTTTATGCCATTAATCTAAAGTACTTTGTTATTGCTTACATTTCTGCCTTTTTGTTTATGAAATGTTTTGTATTTCACCAAGCTGAGTCTGGAGTTGATCAATACTGATCAGGGCACAACATAGGTAAACAAATAAACAAATATATATAAACACCCATTTATAGTCATCAGCAGACTCAGTTAGCCATACATCTGGGTTGTGGTTTGGAGAAGTATATGCCAAAAAGGGAAAATCCTGTTACTGAGTCCTAATGTACAAAGCTAGTTTTTACAGTGGCACCTCCTGCTTTATATAAGTGCTGTCTTTCAACCCATTTACCTATCTTTACAGATAAGGGACTACATTTAAGTCACTTAGCTTATTAACAATGGCAGCCTGGGGGGGTTGTTGTGGCAAATGCTTGAGCAAATCCAGATAGGCTGAATAAACCGGACAAGAACTATCACTAAGTATTAACTTTCTCAAAGCTAACTAAATTAAGTAGATGTGATCTCCCCTTAACAAAACCAAACTGTTGAGGGTCTAGCTGCATCAGGTTTTTTGTTATAGTAGGTAGGATGAGTGAGGCTAACTTTAGTGTTCTAGGTTTTGGAGACAAAACAGTGCTGAATTGTTCACCCCCAATGGAAAGAAAGCTGGGGAAGGATCACCAGAAAACTCTGGCTTAACAAAAAACGATGCAAACCAGTCACCATTAAATGTATGATGTCAGTGCTCGAAACCTGCATTGGCATCCAAGGCCTTAACTACCAAATTAAATTATCTTCTTTGCCCGTTTCAGGTTCAAATACATTTCTGCCTTACAAGTCTGAGATAATGGAAAAGCAGCCCTTTCTATAATCTTGACAGAAATCTCCTTGATGTGGGGCACCACAGCTTGCTGTCTGACCTCAGGACCTGGACAGCAAGATCGGGAAGGAGAAATCCTGGATTGTGTATGCAACTTATGCCTCCTCTCAGAAGGACAGGAGGCTACTACTGGAGGGGCCTTCAAGGCTGATACTGTGGTTGGCCACAATGCTGAAGAAGCTACTGCTTAAGTAGTATTAGAGCGAGCAGGAAGTCTCTTTTCTTGCGGATACAAGTTCAGCTGCTCCTTGCCAATCCCTAATAACCGAAGATGTAAACTGTTTTCATATGGAACACTTTAAGATAACTGAGGTCATTTCCTCAACAAATTACAAATTTACTATGATACTCCAAGAGAGGACTTGTCTTCCTTGGACCATGGTCCATTCTGAAAACCAGGCAGCCACTCAACTACTTTAAACAAGAAAGAAGGGAAAGATCATCCCCAGAATGAGACAGAAATGTCATCAATACAAACTGAGGTCCATACTTTAAAAAAAGAGTTTGACATTAAAATTTGTCAAAAATGGGGGGAAAAATCAGAACAGTTCGGCAAGGAAAACTATTGCTAAATTCCTGGAATCCTCACAATTAAGAACAAAAGAGCTGGAGACGCTAGGCACTGAGGTATATTATAGTACAGAAGAGAGTTCTTGGTAGCTGGGGAGACTTTTAATTCAGCAAGTAGTCTTAATGCCTACAACCTTATTCCTGAATGCTACTGAGGATGGTCCTCCTCTTACCAGATCTAATTATACAAATTTCAACATAGTACCTTGAAGAAACCTGCATATTAGGTTTTCCTTAATAATTAGCTGGTTCATTTACTGTGAAACACTACACTCTTGAGTGTTAGTAGGTTTAGTAAGCAGAGCCGTCTACAGCACAGCCCTTCTGTTTCACTGCGTTTGGTTGGAGTATCTGGTCTACTATTTGTATTTACAATGCTTTCACAAAATTCAACTTGATGCTATTTTCTAGCCTGCAGGATTTTGATGGATATTTCCCATTTCAGTTCTGACACTGTAGTATTCTACCTCTCTGTATTCTCTTTTTTCATTAGGTTGCATGCATAGGTGTGTGTGTAGAGGTAGATAAAGATATACATACACAAATGTAATAATCATGGAGTCTTGCTGAGTAAAACTTTCCTCTTGCAATAGTGTGTGCAAGTGTGTATTTATAAATACATGTATATATAGAGAGAGAGGGAGAGCATATGTCATGCCACACAATCAACACACACCCATTGTCATAGATGTAAAAATATGTGGGAGTGGTCAAATGACAAATGACATATCTTGCAAAGCAGCTCTAGGGAGTATTTATTTTAACAAATGCTGAAGCCATGAGTCATAAAAATGACTTCTGTATTTCCAGATTGCAAAATATCGTATGGCTGTTCCTTTTATTCTTTCATTTTCTCCCTTTTTTACAATTAATATATTACTGTTAATGATACAAAGTCATTTCAGTAGTCTGCAGTAACTTCTAATATTTACATAATTTTCATAGTGTTTTCTTAAGGATATATATATGGAATCCTAGTAGGAGTAATACAACAATCAGGATAGTAGATAAAGTTTAGGGCTTTTGTCTCTATTTTTCACAGACTTCTTCTTCCTGTAAGTTATTTCCTACTATACTCCCAGAGTAATTGTTAACATTTTATAGTGTGAGATAATTTTATGGTATTATTGTACTAATCTAGAGAGGACTATATTCATAGTAGTTTTATAGTTTAGTATAGTTATTTTTAAGTTAATTCAGTCTTATTTAGCATAAATAGTTAGAATCAGGTCCATTTTGCTAATAATGTCATTTGCCAACTGGCTGGTTGCAGTTGCAGTTGTATTTGGCTATATCTCTTTTTTTCTATTTTTATTTGTATTTTGTTAATTTTATTTTCCTGTGAAAAATCTGTATATGTGTAGTTTTTTCACATGGGAGAGTGTGGTTTAAGCATTTTGGTGTGTGTGTGTGTGTGCCTGCTTCAATCTACCCCTGGCCTGCTTGCCAGGGCAGGTGGGGATCCCAACCATGTGGTCGAATCACAAAGAAAAAACATTGGTGACTTCGCTCACCATTAGCACATGGAATATGCGCATGCTCATGCATAGCTCCAAAACAGACAGACCTGAGAGACGGACAGCACTTGTTGCAAGAGAACTCAGCAGGTACAACATCCAGATAGCAGCCCTCAGTGAGACCAGGTTCGCAGACGAAGGCCAGCTAACAGAAGTTAAAGCCGGTTATAATTTATTTTGGAGTGGCCGCAGCAGCGATGAATGTTATGAAGCAGGAGTGGGTTTCACCATCAGATCTGATCTGATTAGCCAGCCTCCCTAAAGGATTAAATGACTGACTCATGTCTCTATGGCTCCCCCTCAAAGGAAAGCGCCATACCACCTTCATCAATGTATATGCCCCCACCATAACAAATCCAGAGGAAATTAAGTTTTAGGAAGATGGAGTCTCTCATAGCATCTGTGCCCAGGGTGGATAAGCTCATCATCTTAGGTGACTTCAATGCCAGAGTTGGTGCAGACTACCAGACATGGGAGGGTGTCATTGGGAGGAATGGAGTCGGCAAAAATAACAGCAATGGTCATCTACTTCTGAAGACTTGCGCAGCTCATGACCTGTTGATCACAAACACAGTCTTCCGCCTACCCAGCCATAACAAGATGTCCTGGATGCATCCACACAGCAAGCACTGGCATCTCATTGATTATGTTATAGTAAGGAGAAGGGACAGGCAGGATGTTAGAGTGACTAAGACCATGTGTGGTGCAGACTACTGGACAAACCACAGACTCATCCTCTCAAAACTCAACATGCACATTCAGCCCCACAGGGGAAAAAGACCAATAGACGCCAATTGTCAACAAGTTAGAATGGCACTCTGTGCACCAGAACCTCAGGGAGGACCGCAACAGTAAGCTTGACCAACTCAGCTTTGGCACCAACAGTGCAGAAGAGGACTGGACAGCCTTTAGGGATGTGGTCTCCAAGCAGCCTTCAGATCCCTCCAGCAAGACACTACATTCATTTTCAAGAAAGCAGCCTACAACTCCATCAAAAGCAAGGTGCAAGCAAAGTTCAGAGAGATGCAAGACTCCTGGCTCAGTAGAAAGGCAGATGAGATCCAGAAGTACGCTGATAGCAACAACTCCAAGTGTTTCTATGATGCCCTGAAGACCATCTAAGGGCCACAGTCCTCTGGAACATCACCACTGCTCAGTACTGGCAGGTCCACCCTGTTTACTGACAAGAAATATATCCTGGAAAGATGGGCTGAGCATTTCAACAATGTCCTGAATAGACCTTCCTCTATCAATAAAACCACAACAGGCACCCAAAGAGGCAGAAGGTAATAATAAAACACGAGCCTGTAAGTGTAAGCAGCAGCAGGTTTAATCACATAAACGCCACACAATACAAAGCGTTTTCATCCACCAGACTTCCTCAGATGTAAAAATGAAAGAATGAAGGCTGTGCCTGCTTATATACCCCTCCCAATCCAATTAGTAGTTAAAACAATTGTTTAATTGACACCAATTAAATCCTGTAACTAAAATATTCGTGACAACCTACCAACTTGCCACAAATACAGATGAAAGTAGATAAAAACATGCACATTTTTAAAAGAACTTTAAAATAAATATATAAATACTGAAACCATCACAATGTGTTGGACAGATAAATAAACTTGAATCAAAAACCAACAAAAGGAACTTGCAAAACAATATATATACTTATTTTATAGTTTTGCAGCTCTCATTTTTAAAATAGGGGCAATGGATATGTATTCATTCAGCCCTGGGAATCTATTGGCTTCCAATAACAACTGCCAAAATATTTCTTTCACCTCTATCCTATTTTCCCACTGGCCCCCCCTCACATCACATTGCACCTTCTCTACAACAAAGAAGCCCCATTTTGCTTGGGGACATGTCAGTGTATGTTTAAACAAGGTATTTTAATATCTTTGACTCTAATAGCATATAAATGCTCATAAATCCTCCTTTTGAGTTTACGAGTAGTTTTTCCAATGTAAAATGCACCACAGGTTTTACATAGGGCTAAATAAATCAAGCCTTCACTATTACAGTTGGAAAAACTACTACTCTGGATCTGATGGTCTCTTGACAGGATGTATACAGAATCCTGTCTACGTATATATGGGCACTGGGCACATGTCCCACATTTGAAGGTTCCCAATTTCTTACATGAAACAATAGAACCATTATACTCCAGCAAATCCTTGAGGTTCCTGCCTCTTTTATATGTAAATCCTAGGGTGTTGGTAAACAAAACATCCAACTCTGAATAACACCTAAACCTGTTCCAGTGTTGAGTAATAATGTTTTTAACCCTACAGGTATTCTGATTATAAAACATCACATAGTTACCCCCAAGGTTTCTTGATTTCATCCCTGGTAATGTCACCCCTGGTTGCTGTGTGGTACCCTGCACATTTATTGGTACTATCACACTTGTATCTCCTGTTCCCAAAATAGGAGCAAACCTATCCTTTCTCCCATTCTTTACTTCCTCCAAAACCTCATCAATTAAATAGTTAGGATACTTCCTAGATATAAACATTTCTTTGACTCTCTGACTTTCGCCTTCGAAGTCCAAGTCCAAAGAGGTCATCCTACAACTACGGACAAATTGTCCCTTGATAATACTTCTCGTCTGTTTAAACGGATGGGAACTAGTGAAATATAGGTACGAGTTAGAAAAGGTTTCCTTTCTATATACATTAGATGTAAACTGCTGCCCTAGACGTCTTTTTTAATAGTGACGTCCAGAAAGTTCATATAGTCATGTGTAATATGGGAAGTAAATTTCAAAAAATTAGTGGTATGGTTTAGATAGTCTATGAATTCTGTTAACTTATCCATACTACCTTTCCAAAAAATGCAAATATCATCCAGGTAACGTTTGTAATATACCCAACAGAGGAAGCGTGAGCTGCATAAATCTACAGCCAACTCATTGCCAACCAACTCAAATGACCACTTGTGCCCAACATGCGGCAGAGCTTTCCAAGCCCACATTGGACTGATCAGCCGCAGATGAATACACCGTACTCAGTAAACCTACTTGACGTGATGTCTTTGGTCATCCTTGACAACGACGGATGAACAACATATATACAATGTGTGAAGTTTATTTTCCTTTATGTTTAAATATGAATGGGAATAAGCCACACTGACTAGTTACACTATTTTGAGTTTATTTTATTGCATCTTTTATTAATCAGTCTACCATTTGTTTATCCTGTCAACATAGATCTTCTTTGAACAAAAATGTCTCTTTGAGCTAACAGTCATGAGCACATGACAGCATTCTGCAACAGAAACATGGAAGCTTTGACCAGACTTACATGCTGAAGCAATTCTGGCCAAAGCTCCAAGAAATCCTTTGCAGTGATGCCACCATCGTCCAGGGTTATGAAGCAGTACAAATCAGTTGATCAAAACAGTTTTTAAATATCCAGTTCTAGATACCCTACAGTTCAAAATTAAGCAGTAAAGGAAAGTATTGAAAAACATTGTAAAAATCACAATGTGTAAAACGGATTCACAGCAAATATTACTAAAGACCATCATCCAGGCTGTAGTTAAGATTATCATACAGATGTGCTTTCTGGGACAGTTTGAAAGCTCTGTAGCACAGAGCACTCTTATAGGTGTTGAAGCAGTGAATTATTGAGTCCCCTTAAACTATATGCCACAAAACTCTCTTATAGCTGTTGAAACAGTGAATTACTGGGGCCCTTAAACTATGTACCACAAAACACTCAGAGCTGTTGAATCAGTGAATTAGTGGGGCATCTTAAAGCTATGAACCACAGAACACTCTTTTAGCTGTTGAAACAGTAAATTACTGGGGCCCCTTAAACGTTATACCACAAAACTCATTTATAGCTGTTGAAACAGTGAATTATTGGGGCCCTTAAACTGCGTACCACAAAACACTCTTGAGCTGTTGAAGCAGTGAATTATTGGGGCTCCTTAAACTATGTACCACAGAATACTCTTACAGTTGCTGAAGAAGTGAATTCCTTTGGCCACTTAAACTATGTACCACAGAAAACTCTTATAGCTGTAAAGGTAGTGAATTCCAAATGTACAGCATTGGGAAAGGGATAAGATGTAGATGCCTTCAGCCACATCCTAGAAATCAACATCAGCTCCTTGTCAGCATGTTCAACTGCCTGGACTGGTTAATAGTAAACTAACAACTACATCAGATAGGTGTGACCCAAATCATGTATGGTCAACACATCACAACCTTGCAGGTTTTTGTAGACATCACATGAAGCCATTGCAGACTCTACTAAACATATGTAGCAAGGAAAAAATAAATTCGTATTTCATTTTGATATAGAAAATAAATACTCTCATTAACTACAGAAAATAAATTTCCACCCTTTTGCACAACTAGCAAGAAGCACGCTTGTCTGGCCTGGCCTCATGGCACAAAGGGATAAAGCCCTGACTACCCATGTTCAACATATTGGGGATGATGGGACCGATCAGCTGACGCCAACTCAGCCACACTTGGGGAAGGAGTTATCCCAGCTTGCTGCATTAGTGATAGCTGCAGGACTGCAGATGTACAACCCACAGCAAGGTGCCTAGCATACCCATGCTGCATAGAGGTGAGCCGCTTAACCAGGAGGTTGTGTCATACACAGTAGTGAGAGCAAAACTTGTGAAAGCAGCAAATGTAGAGCATGCAAGCTGCCGAGGGTGTGGGACTAGGGCAATCAGCAAACTAGCATACTTCCTATCACCTGTCACATCCACTACAGAAAAAAATGGGCCATGACAGATGAATGAGTGGGTTAGTTACATACCGGAAGGGGAAGCACCACAGGGCACATCCTACAGACTCACAAAATATGTCAGATATTTTTGCTCATATGCACAATATATTAGTGATTCATAATAAACAGCAGAATAAAACAAAGTGCCATGTTGTTAAATGCTGTGTGAGGTATTCTGAAAGGTGAGCCCCAGTCAGCTGCATGTATTTACCATGTGTACACATGGCCCTGAATATAGTACAGGGATCATAAATCAAGAAACAACAGCTACTTCAGAATAATAAAGCAGATTAAATTATATTTTGGCAATGTAAATAAAAATGTATACTTTATAGCATAATAATCTTGTCTGTTTCTGTACACAGGGAATGTCTTACTACCACTATGGAAACAAAACCTACAAACCTAGTTATAACCACCTGGTGCTGATAAACCACTTTGCATTGTACTGTGATGTAACAGGCACCCTTCTTTAGTCTGACTGCAATCTTTCAGTTACCGTTTGCTAGTTTACCTTTTAGTGTTTATATGTGTGTACTAGGTTAATGGCCCTGGAGCCTTTACAAGCCTAGCTCATAGGATTACCCTGACATCGTGCCGCCCAAGCTTAGTTCCCAATGCCTCTGTCAAGTAGAGCCACTGGAGTGATCCCAGGGGAGAATTTTCTATTTCCCATCCACTCAAGATTCCTCTTGAAGAGGCCCAGTGAGATGCTCTGTTTGACATGTATGGGGAGTCTATTCCATAGCATGGGCAGTCTCTGGGTTATGAACCTGTCCCTCCAGCACATTCTGTTGATTGTGGTAATGAGGTTGAGGTCTCTGGAGCGTGTAGTGTGGAAGGATTGGGATTTCTTTAGATGTAGCATTTCTAACAGAACTGGGTCAGACATGGCTTTGTAAGTCAAGCAGAGATCGCCTCTAAGTAGGCGATATGAGACAGAGAATAGTTGGAGTTTTTTGAGTCTGTCCATATAGAACAAGTGTTTAAGGCCTAAAATCCTCTTTGTGAGGTACTTTTGTGGTCTCTCCAGTTGTTGCAGGTGTCTAGTGAGGTACATGCCAAATGGGGCATTGTACTCGATGACTGGCCTAATGAGGGAAGAGTAGATGGAGACAATGACCTCTTTCTTCCTGGATGCAAAACCCTTAGTAATGAGATGTGCCACATACAAGGATTTTCTGACCACATTGGCAATGTGGTGGCCGAAAGAGAGGTTGCTGTAAACCTGTGTTCCCATATCTCTTAAAATGCCTTCTGTGTTCAGTGGACTACCATTGATGTGGTAATTCATGGGAACCGGGTTTTTCCCAATGGGGATAACAACATTTTTTGGCATTGAGCTTAAGGTCATGGTTCTGACACCAGTCGTTGGTCTCAGTAAGGTCTTTCTGTAAGATGTCAACATCATTTGGGGAGTTAATAATAGCTCCCAACTTGCAATCGTCTGCGAACTTTGTCAGCCAGAGTCCCTTCGTGTTGGCCTGGACTTCAGAGAAGTAGATACCAAACAGGAGAGGACCCAGGACTGAATGCTGTGGGACTCCACTCGTGACTGGTTGGCAGTCTGACTTAGAGTCAGCTACTTTCACACTGTGGGTTCTGTGAGCTAGTTTACAACCCACCTAGTAATATAGGGGTTGATGCCTACCTTAGTGAGTTTTTCTATGATTTCTGAGTCGGTAATGGTATCAAAGGCCTTGGCCAGATCAAGGTAGGCTGTGTGAACCAACATGCCTTCATCCACAACTCTAGTGACTGACTCAAATAAGTCGACCAAGTTGAGCAGGCATGATCTACCCTTCACAAAACAAAACTGTGTGGGATCCAGAGTTTGGAGATTCCCTATATCCTTGTTTATTAGGTCCATGATGATGCATTTCATAGCTTTGCATATCAGACTTGTTAGGCTAATGGGGCGATAGTTCCCAGGGTCTGTAGTCACTCCTCCTTTGTGGAGAGGGATGACTGTAGCAGTGCACTATTCTGTAGGGAAAAAGCCTGAGGTGAGGATGTAATTGAACAGGGCACACAGGTGAGGTGCCAGTTCACTCTGTAGTTCATGTAGAACACAGCCTGGGATATTGTCAGGTCCCATAGAAGCTGTATTCTTGGCCTTGGACAATGCTGTTTTAACCTGTGCAGCAGTAATGTGGGTGCCTGGCAATCTACTGTTAATGTGATAGGTCCTTTTGGAGGGGAAAGAGGGGGAAAGTTGGCATTGAATATGTCGGCCAGTATATTGGCAGTATCTGTAGGCTCAGTATAGGAGGTACCATTGTGCAGTAGCTCAGAGAAAATCTGGTTATTGCCATGGAGATTCTTTACATAACTATAGAAGACCTTGTGGTTGTCTTTACTAACTGTTGCAATTCTGTTTTCATAGCTAGCTTTAGAGGATTTGATGAGGGATCTCAACTTTTTGTTGAGGCTGATAAGGGAGTTTTTCCAGTCTTGGGACTTCACCTTATTCCACATCAGTTTCCTCCTTCTGTTGTAGAGTTTGTTTATGGCAGGGGAACACCAGATTTACTTCCTATTTTTGGAGGAGACTGTCTTGGTTCTATTGGGTATGGCGAGATCCATGCATTTGTGTATGTGTTCAGTGCATTGGTGTATGATTCGGCGGTCATGCAACTATTCACCATTTGCATGGCTGCCGTGAAGTTAGCCACCTCTGTTTTTAGGAGCCAAAGTTAGCTTTGGAGAAGTTTATCATGGTGGTTACCTTTGCAGCGGGGTTGAGAGGGATGTAGATTTCCAAGGTGATTAGTTTGTGGTCGGATCTAACCGGGGAGGAGTTGACCATTGGTGTAGAGCAATGGTCACCCATGTTAGTAATGACCAGGTCATGGATATTGCTACCTCTAGTGGGGGTAAGAACGAGCTGGTCCAGGGCATTGGAATTAATGAATTCCAGGAAACATTGGGCAAGTGTATTGGTACATGAGTAGTTTTCCCAGTCAATGGAGGGGTAGTTGAAGTCACCCAGTATGAGAGTATTAGGTTGAACCCTAATATTCTCCAGGGTGCTTAGGAACATGGAGTGTGAGTCTTGGGACATAGTTGGGGACCTATAGCAGGCTGCGACCTGAATTGCTGTCTTACCCAATGTTAGCTGCACCTGAAGTATCTCTGATGCATTATGTTGGGCTATCAGTCTGGAGGTGTGCACATCCTTTATGAATATGGAAACACCACCACCTTTGGAGCTTCGATCCAAGTTCTGGGGCCGAAAGGTGTGGAATGAGTTACAGCCTGGCAGTGCAGGGGTGCTTTCTGCTACCTTAAACCAGGTCTCTGTTACAGCACAAATATCGATGTTCTCCATTTTAAGGAGTGCTTTGAGCAAGTGCATTTTGAAATTTAGACTTCTAGCGTTGAGCAGCATGACCTCAGATTGCATTTGTTTGTAGCTATTATGGTGGTAATTTGGTCTTTTGAACACCACCTAAAAATGGCACTATAGGGGTGGCAAGAGCCTTGGCCAGTATCCGGAAGCCCAGGGATAACAAATGCAGGCCATCTCTGACAAAGATGTCAATAATGTCATCCCAGGCAGACAGATAATGGATACCCTTAGAATGACACCAGAAACGTAACCAATTGTTGAAATCAATCATTTTCTGCTTGTACTGTGGTATCATTCTGGGTGATGGCAGGATGCTGCTCAGGGCTAGGGTCATACCCACCTGGGCTACATAATCTGAGAGCTCCTGCATGTCTCTTTTCATGTAGTCAGATAATGTCACCTGGGTTTAACATACTCAGAGTTGACCGTATAAAGAAAAAAGGAGGTGGAATAGCTGTCCTGTACAAAAATACACTAAACATCATAACCAACCCCAAACAACCACCACAGACTGCTAACGCTGAAATATTAGCACTGATAATAAAATTAAATAAACAAAAGAGTGTAAACCTAATAGTTATCTACATACCCCCAGGGAACAATATTGAAACTCTAGAAACCATTCTAAATTGGATAGACAACAACTACCCACAAGAAACAATTGTCCTGGGAGATGTCAACATTGATTGGAACCAATGCTCCGCCCAGTCCAATCATACCCCCTTAAATCTCTATGGGTTTACTCAGATTATATCCACTACCACCAGGCTAGGTAATAATAAGCAAAAAGAAAGCATACTTGACTGGATGCTTGTCAAGGAGGACCCCCTAAAATATACTCCAGGTACTCTCCCTAATGATATTAGTGACCATTTGCTAACATACATTTTGAAAAATAATACAACCAATGCTAAGACACCAGTGTACAGAACGATCAGAAATAAGAAAAATTTCGACCCAATCAAATTTAACACAGAACTTAAATACTGTAACTGGTCAAAATTGAAATTACTTCCCATAGATGAGGCAGTCTCATATTTTAATGAAACATTCCTCGCAATACTGGACTCTCATGCTCCAAAAAGGGAATCTAGAATCAAATCCCACATAGCACCCTGGCTATCCACAGAGACCAAAACCAAAATTAATTGCAGGGACAAAGCATGGACCAAGTGGCGTACCACCAAATCACCATTAGATCGAGTCTTCTTCCAACAAATAAGAAACGAAACTAAAAAGGCCACTGCTCTAGACAAGAAAAACTACTTTCACCACTTACAAAACAAAAACCAAAAGAACCCCCAAAAGTTCTGGGCAGGATTGAACAAACTTCTCCAACCAGGAAAATCCACCACACCCACCCCAGAATCTCTATCTGATAAGAACCAAGAAGAAGTAGCGAACAACTTTAATATATTCTTCACCGAAACCATTCAGTCACTAGCTAGCCAGCTACCCGCTCCCTCCACCACCCCTAAAAACACCACACCCAAACCCCCAATATCATTCAATCTACAACCCATATCTACCAATTACATTCGAACCCGACTAAAAAAATTAAAGCCAACTACCCTCTCAGCTGATCTTCTACCAGCAGAATACCTGCAAATTGCTGCAGATGCAATTGCCTACCCCATATCAATCTTAATAAACAGAACCATTAGTGAGTCCACAATCCCAGCAATATGGAAAATATCTCATGTCATACCCTTCATAAAGGTGGAACATCCACTGAACTTTCAAACTACAGGCCAATAGCCATCTTATCTCCACTTGCAAAAATAATGGAAAAGTGTGTGCATAAACAACTAATGTCCTATCTCATCCAAAACAAGCTATTAATTGAATGTCAGCATGGATTTAGACCCCACCATAGCACGACAACTGCCCTTCTCTCTTTTACTGAAAAAATCAACCATCATCGGAACAACAAAAATATCTCCTCTGCACTCTTTCTAGATATGTCAAAAGCCTTCGACATGGTAAACCACCAGATCCTTCTCACAACCCTAGAAACCTTTCACCTAGACACCCATGTCCTAAACTGGTTTCAGGACTACCTAGTAGGCAGACAACAAGCAGTTATATGGCAGAACAAGCTCTCATCCCTACTACCAAACAGCATTGGCACCCCAAGGGTCCATATTAGGACCTCTTCTCTTCTCAATATTCATAAATGACCTGCACTCAGCCATCCCCGAAGCCACCTGCATCCAATATGCAGATGACTCTACTATCATCTGTTCCAATCCCACATTGGACAACCTTCTAAAAGCCACCCAACACTGCTTTACCATAGTTGAAAATTGGCTAACAGACCATCACCTCATATTAAACCCAAAAAAAACCCAACTACTTCTCTTTCATCCAACTAACCCTACACCTTTCACTCAATTTACTATCCAATCCAATAACGGAACTACTATCTCTCCTACTACAAATACTAAACTACTAGGAGTAATTATAGATAATAAACTCCGATTTGACACCCACATTAACCAAACTATTAAAACAGTAAACAAAAAACTTGGGTCTTTATATAGATTAAAAACCTTCCTAACTCCAGCAGCTAGACTAGCCACTGCCCGGTCACACCTTCTATCCACACTACTATATGCCTCCCCCATCCTCTCTAACCTTAATAAATCAGACCTAAATCGTCTCTCAACTTGTTATAACCACATTGCCAGATTCATCACTGCCCTGCCCTACAGAACACACCATTGTATTAACCTAAAAAAACTTGACTGGCTAGAACTCCCGAATCTTCTCCAAAAATATCAACTTGTAGAAGCCTTTAAAATCCTAAAACACCCAGAGAACACTCCTGCTCTAAAAAACATACTAACCCCCTACACCAACCTTAGTTCTCTACGCTCATCTGACAAACTCCTAATACAAACTAGCAAGGCCCACAACATAGGTGGGGACAGACTGTACTCTAATGTCATCGGAAAGGTGTGGAACTCTCTCCCAAATAAATTAACGTTTTCACCATCACTAGCTCTATTCAAAAAAGGGCTAGAAATCCACCTTAAATCGCATTGGATATGTCCTTGTATGAACCCGGACTAAGATTACCATGAGAGATTCTGCACAGATATGGGCAATTTTTGACTAGGAAGGACCTAGTCAACTAAGGGTCTACTAACCTGTATACAATGAAAGTAATCAAATGTAACTTCTATTGCTGCACTGTTATCTCTCTATGTACATGTTTCCTGTCCTTTGGCCTGCTGTCCTCTGTCTTTTATTATATGTCATTTTAACCTGTTGGAGCTTTTCTCCCCGGGACTCCGCTGAAAATGGACATGTATCCAGTCGGACTATCCCGGTCAACAAATGTAAAATAAAATAAAATAAAATAAATAGTCCAGGGAGGTATGTCTCAGGTCATTCACACCCACATGTACAATGACAGAGTCATATTTGTACCTGTTGTTGAGGGACCTGAGTGCATGCGTTATGTGGCGGATCCTGGCACCTGACAGGCAGCTGTTACTTTCTCCTTATTCAACCTAGTGAGTGGGACATCAGTGTGCCTCACTATCAGGTCACCTATGACCAGCGTGTTGGGCATGCTGTTTTGCCTTAGGGGCTTTGGTTGAGTAGCACACTGTTTAGGAGAGTTATGTGCCTCGTGATTAGTGTTGTGTTGTGCTGGTCAAGTGCATTTCTGCCTTGGAGATCTCTGCTGTTTGGATAGATTTTTTATTGAGAGACTCCACAAAGGTGGGTGTGTGTGTTTATGTGAAGGCAGTGCTGATGAGTGTTCTGGAGGGCTATGTGTTCCATGTGGTGTGGTGCAAGTGATGAATCTTCTCCTCTTGACCAGCTATTCCTGTCTTGGCTGGAGAGTGCGTTGCTTCCACTTTGGATATATAAGTGCATCTCTTGCAAGTCTGAGTGTTGGGAGATAAGAGGAGAGGGTTGTCTGTGTACATGAGGCAGTTGCTACATTGCCTCAGGATGCCCAAGTTTACCAGGTTAATAGGAGAACGCACAGGGAACTGACCTTTAGACATGCTGGAGGGGTGGGCTGGGCACTCCTTTTAAAAACAAGATACTGATTGTTTTGAAATGATCACTATGGCAGAAAAGCCCCACTCTGCTCACCTTCACTGTGCTCAGGTGTGTTTCCCTTCTGTAACCAGCATCATTTCCTTTCAATGCACTATGCATCCATCCTCAACCTCTTACAAAGTATGAAAAAAATCACCATTCATATCACTTCTCTTCTTTCGATTCATTCACACAGAATCAGTACATAGAATCCACCTTCCACATCATTTTCTTTACCACCTTGTTTTCTCCTGCCTCCTAACCCCAAGCCTAAGACAACATCAGTAACACTTGTTTACCTCCTGTGTACTGCTGTTCTAATCAGTTATACCTATACATATCCTGCTCTGTCAGCTCTCGGTGGCATCAGGAGCTTTTTCACTCTTCCACTTTCAGATAGCTACTTTCTCAGCTTACTGTCAACTCTTGCTGGAAGCAACCATTGGTTTTCATTCTATAACTCTTTCAGCTAGCTTATTATTTTGTCTCCTGGAATGCCAGTGATAACATCTATAATATTATCTCCCAAACTCCTCCATGGAGAAATATTAATAAACAATTACCCAAAAACTAAGTCTAGTAAACCAACTAAAAAAACCCTCCAGCTATCTTCCAAAAGCTAAATCCTAGCTTTGTTTATTGCCACCTTCTAATAGAATAATATGATTACCAATTCCCTTGCAAATTTCTTAGCAATGCAACATTTCTTAAGACTCAACTTAAACACCACTCTTAAATTATATAAAAAAAACTTTTGAAATAATTCCTCAAGCATCAGTAAAAATTAAAGCAACACCACACTTATCTACTCCCCCCTTAGAACTATTTCTCCCAACTCATACTTCCCTTTGCTGTCCACAACCCCCCTCAAAGACCAAACAAAGCCGCCCCACAGAGCTGTAGCATGGGCAGGGTAAAGGGGTGACTGTCTAGGGTGCAGGTTGTTAGGGTGCATGACTGACACGGTAGTAGAGATGTCATCTTTTCCTTACAAGGAGTATCAGCCATTACTTATCCAGCCACACACAAACTGTGCACACTTTAATAATAATCAGTGTTTGTTTACATTAAGAACTGTAGCAAGGAGCTGTTATACCCATTTGTTGAAGTTTATGAAATGTTTCTGACAAAGTTTAATGTAGCTATATAGCACTTCTTTGCATAACCTGAAGGTCTGTTTTCAAAGTTAGCAAAATATATCCAGGAAATATTACAGCTCCTAGTTACAATTCAGCAGATCTACTGATAGAGCAAATGACCACTGTGTACAGTACATGAATAATATTACTTGTTTATACCTTTTCTTTTTTTTCTGGTCAACACTGAGAGGACTTTTTTGGTCCTTAACTTCAAATAAGGGCACCAAATACCCAATGCACAACCCAACTCAGCTACTGTTCTGCCCTCGCCATTAACATCAACCACCACAATTACTGACCATAACTCTCAGCATTCAAATATGTTACATCCACAAATTACCCAAGCACTGCCCCTCTTCCAGCTAGCAGCTTTATACTACAACACAACAGAAAATTAAACCCACTTCTCACTTACTACCCATTTGTAAATATTGTAGATTTATTATTAAGTTCAACCCACTATTAAATATCCTCCTAATACATAGCTATCTGGAATATGACACAGGCTCATAAGTTAAAAATCTCCATTTTTCATACCTCCAACCCAAAAGTGACTTATTAATCCTTTAAAATGGCACATATCACTGGTAGCATGTTAAGTACATTTGATCAACTCCATTCTTCTTAACCACCCAGTCAGCAGATATACTAGCCATTCTTGAGTCATGGGTCAAAACAGATACTCTAGTACTAAACATGCACTTCCGGGATATAAATACCTCTTCAATACCAGATGAGGAAATTAAACTTGGGGAAGGATGGGGGGTCTTCTCCTAATTAAAGAAAACCACAAAGTTTGTTACAAAATGAGTATGACCATAACTGGCTAGCAACTGATGTACTTAATTCCAAATATCCTAACCTCACCCTAGTTTGTCATGACTCCAGTAAACCAGACCAAAACAGCTGTACTCAATGGCATCTTGTACTTCAGACCATTCAAGAACATTTTAATTCTAGGAGACTTTAATGTGAACCTCCCAAACCAAAGGAACACAAAAGAAGGACTTCCTCAAAAATCTAGAGTAAATTTAACTAGCTAAACAATCCACATGGCTAAATTTCAAAACTATTAATCACACCCCTCCTTAAGCTTGTAAATACCAACAAACTCTGTACCATCTCAAACCTTAATGTCCTGTCTCTGCCTAACGTGCAAGATATCCTGACTAAAATAGATGAACTGGATTTAAAAACTGACACTTTTAAAGAAGCACTGCCCGATCATCTTTTCAATACAACGATAAAGAATGTCTCACCTACCATAATCAATACATTCTGGGGAAAAAAGCTAAAGCCCCACCCAAGCTCTCCCAAACCAAATGAGCTAAACAGTTTCCCCTATAAGATTCATCTGAATTAGCCATTGCCAATACAAACTATTTACTCTTACTGCATAGCAAATATATCCCTAAAGCAGCCAGAGAGAACTGAAAGAACTACAGTAAATAGAGCTGGACAGCAATGGAAAATGTGCCCCCCCCCCGCAAAAAAAAAAAAAACGAAATATATGATCTACTCAGAATTTAGTAAAAAGAAAAAGCTACGTGACGCTATACAACAAGCCTCCTGCAAGAATCTCAAATGAAAATCCAAACAGGCGGGGTTTGGGAAAGATGGCAGGATTACTGCAGTAACTGAAGAAAGCTCTGTAACTGAATGTATATGTTTTGATTTATGACATACAAATACAATTAATTTTGAAGAACTAAGAACTTTAACTGAACTCTGAAGAAGTAAGATGTCTAGTTTACCAATTTTTTCAAATAAACAACTTTCCAGTCAGAATTTTATTCTGAATTAAAAAGGAAGACTAACAAGAGACTGTTAAAATGTATCACTCAGAGTAACAATCAAGAATCTTTGTTTAAGAAAGAGATTCTGTCCTTAATGCCTAACATGCAAGATATCCTGATTAAAATAGATGAACTGGATTTAAAAACCAACACATTTAAAGAAGAAAGCCAATATAAGATCGACAATTTAAGTAGCATATAAAGCAACAACATGCACAAATAATTATAGAGGAAGACGTGAATGATCATGAAGGGAGAAGAGCTGAGAGCAAAATATAGACTGAGTTCCTTTTAAAATAAAATAACTGGCTTAATGAAAAAGTAAATGATGGAAAACTGACTTAGAAGAAACAATATAAGAATTTATGAAATACTTAAGGAATATGAGTGCGATAACATGATTAATGATTTAACTACATGGCTTTACAAATCCCTAAACTTACCTGACACACTATAATTTAGAATAGAAAGGGCTCATAGATCTCTGGTGTTACAGACAAAAAGAGAAAAAAGCTCCTCCATGTTCCATAATAGTGACATTTATGTCCAGTATTGAAAAAGATCAAATACTAAAAGTGGCCTGGACTGGTCCTCCTATCATAACTGGAGAAAATATAATTTGTTTTGACAATGACTACTCAACAAATGATATGGGCAAGAGAAAATCTTGTTTACCATTTATTAAAAGTTTAAAGAAAGGTAGCAAATGTAATCTCCTCTTTGCAGCAAGAATTAACTTACACCTTCCTGAAGGATCCAGAATCTTTAACTCATTAGAAGAAGCCTCAGATTTTGTGAAGACAAACATCATCACTTCTGGCACTGAAGAGAGAGTAGAGTACAACATCCCTGAAAAGGCAAACTGATGCAAATTCCTAGAAAATGAACTGAAAGTCCAAGAATAAATGACAATCTTGTTATGCTTAAAACATAATATTTTAAGTTTTTTCAAGAAATCTTACATACCCAGCTATGGGCTTCATTTAACTGAAAGAAAATTATTTTAACTTACTGGGCAAAAAATGCAACATGTAAGTAAATTTATAGAGTCTTTTCTATATAATTAGTTTTAGTTATTAAATATCTTAAAATGAGATTAATTTAAATCTTATCTTTACAAAATAAAATGTGTATGTGCATATATATATATATATACATATATACACATGTGTGTGTGTGTGTGTGTGTGTGTGTGTGTGTGTGTGTGTGTGTGTGGGAGTGCTACAGAATCCTGAAGAACAAAATCCTGAGACCAAAATCTTGAAAAGTACATACAGAAATATATTACCCTTCAACTATATGCAGGGGGGCACTACACTAAGTGCAAACTCTGAGTTAATATATTTAAGTAGCAGGGGGTTTGCCCCCCTGCTTATACTTGGACATAGCTTGTTTTTTATGTCCTCCATTGTGCTGCGGTGATTTCGGTGAAGTGCACTTATGCAAAAGTTCACTTTCATTAAAGTGAACTTTCACAGAAGTGAGGCTTCCTATTACAAGTTCGAAGTAGTGAACTTTCGTTCTTGT